>NC_133579.1:31312705-31457705 GCF_964106895.1 Numenius arquata
TAGTGCATAACAAATGCATATGTCAGAGCACAACTTGACTGTGTAATTTCACTTGCAACACTAGGCGAGATGTTAGTCTGTCACTAGAATGATGCCAGATTGCAGCCAGTGAGGATCTGACTGCTAATTTTCCTCTTTCAATGGTCTGTCCTATTTTGAAAAGAAGTTTTCTTTAATGAAAATTCCATTAACATTATTCTCTTTCACTACTGTTAGCTGAGAAGGTTCCATTTTCTTTATTAAGGAATAATTTTTCAAATAAACTTATTGTGACATTTACTTGTTCTGATTATGAGAAAATCTCTAAATAATGTGAGAGGAATAGAAATGTGCTGCTCTTTTTTTTTTTCCATAAAGAATATTTTGTAAAAGACTCTTACCAGCTCCACCAGAACTGGTTTTGTGAGAGCCTTTGTGGCTTTCCTGATAGCAGAGCTGTTAGACAACGATTTTGTCTGACTCGGAGTGGCTCTCTGACATGTCCCATTTGATAACTGATGAGACTGCACAGCCAGCTTAAAATGTTCAGCGCCAGATCCTCAGACTGTGTAAAAAGCCCTGGCTCCATTAACTTCACTGGAGATGTGTCTATTTACACCAGCTGGCATAGTGTGAAATGCAGCTATTGTCCGTGGAGGGAAGAGGATATGAAATGTCGGAGAGGCAGCCACTGGCAAATAGATTATATTTGACAACAAAAGAGGAGCGGAATGAAATCTCCATTACTTGTTTTTCAATGCTGCTATTAAATGCTCTTCTACTAACTAATGCCACAAATCCTCTTTTTCCTCCTACAAGCAGCAGGTTTGGGTTAGCACAGATCACAATTTATAATGTGCTAACAATTTCTGAGGACCCTCCTAAGGGAAGTCTTAAGGTAACTCTCAGATATTTGCGGGTTGCAAGAAAATTAGACCAAAGATCCTAAAGTATTCGTCCTGGATGTTAAAAAGTCAAAATGTTATTGTCAATGGTAACAAAACAGCTCGTAGCCAAATTCCCAGGAAGCCTGTGTGCCTACTGAAGGGAGTTTGATAGGCTGCTTTGCTGTGGCCACACCATGCTCTGGTCCAAGACAACAAAGCCCCAGGGCACACCATAGATGCAGCAATTGATGCCAGTGATTTCCAGCTGCTTGCTTGGTGGATGACAGTATCCCTAATTCTCAGCAACAAGCCTTTTCTCTCTCTCTAAGCTCACTAATTCAGAGGAGCCGGTTTTGTTTTCTTTTTAGCAGATGCCATTCTCTGTTTCGTCTGCCATGCAGCAAGGAACACATTGCTGGTTAGAACATAGAGGTTTTTATTGCCTCCTCTCTGCAAATGCAGTAACATATGACGAGTTATATGTTAACTTTATCCTTTCTGGCATTCTAATGAACTGCCTCTATGTTTTTTGGCAGTCCAAGCTGCCCCCTCACTGCAGTGGAAGGGGAAGGTGAGGCAGGAGCAGCCGTGGCTCCAGTCAGCTGGATGCCGTTGAAGCTTCAAGCAGAGGACGAATCCCAACCTGCCTGAGCTTTTTCCTACCTAGAGACCCATGGGATGCATTCAGTCCTCTCCTTCACCTGATATGGGTCAGATTTATGAAGAATTACTATTTTTGCAGCATTGAAAGGGTCCAATTTCAAGATCTCCAGCACTGTTTTGTTAATGAAAACTAAAATGGTTGAAAACTGCGCTAATTAGGAGATCTTAACAGCCTTTAACTTAATCTTCAGATCCATCATAGGACATGTACGGGGGCATATGGTTTCATACAATTATAAATTAATGAGGAGTATGTTATTAGTGACAATGAACTCTTTGTGGTTTATGGTTTACTGAAGAATACTTTTTAAAAGAAGACTTTGTGCTCTGTGGGCAATTTATGTTGGAACAAGAGTGTCTGTAAACTGCAGGTGTCTCATTAAATTCTGCTGGTGATTAGAAGAAGCAGCCATGTGCAGAGATGTTCATCGGGGGCTCCATGATTTGTGTTGTCATGCTCGGTTTTTCCCTAATAGCTGCACACTGCTTAGCATTGATGCTCAGCTGCTGGGAGCACAACTCTGCAGAAATCGTTGGTTTCCATTCCGAAACGAATGGCATCGAGCCAGCTATTGATTTATAGACTGACACATACCCCTTTATAATGACCGTGAGAATGTTTGCTACTCACCTGTTACCTTTCTTCAGAAGTACATTAAAAATAATTTTCCTTTTGACAGCCGGAAGTGCACAGCATGATGCTTTTACTGGTCATTTTCATAGAGAGATCTGAAAAGGGCTGCTTTATACAATTGCATTGGAGAGAATGAGGTTGAGAAAGTTTGTCAGTATTCCCAGTTCTGGTTAAATGGCTTTGCCTGAAGGCAAGATGGATACATGCCCATTTCTTCCCAGCATCGACATGTGTTTGAAAACAGCAACTTGGCGTAATACTTTAGGAAAAAAAAAAAAAAAGAAAAAAAAAAGAAAAAAAAACCCAACCCAACAAAACACAAAACAACAACCCTTTTGTATCTGCCACATATACTACTTCTTTGGGGAGAAAAAGCAATAACATTCAAGCTTCTAACAAAAGTGATACATGGTTTAGAATCTTGCTATTTTCTTATTCATCTGAACAACTAAAAGGCATTTATTTTCATATTTCTGCAGAGTTTATTTTATAATTCTCTGCTGGTTACATGACAGCTACCTTTTAAAATCTTTGTACCTCCAGGGTTTGGCTCGTCTCTTTTCATCCTTAATCTTACAATTGTGATATGGGAGGAGCAGTGGGATTTTCTCAGCACTGGGGTTTTATTTGGGAGGAAGAATCTGAGTCCCACCAAAGGGCACCTAACTATTGGGCTTGATTCCAAATTTTTTTTCATGTTGAGGTCTCGCAGTGGACATAGATTTTACTGATATCCAGTCTTGCTCCTGAAGACCTTTTACAGAGCAGGACAGAGGGGTCCAAATGTGAACGTGAACTCAGGCGTTTTTCATTACTCTGGTTGTGTCCAGCACCTGGCACAATGAGACCCTTAGCCTAATAGAGACAACAGAATGTTTAAGCCATGATCATATTGTCCTAGAAGTTTGGATGGAGATTAATTCTTGAGATTCAAGGATTTTGCAGAGGATTCATCCTGCTGGCAATGCAACTCTGCAGTTCCTTGTCATCCGTGAAACTCTTATTCTCCCCATTCCTCAGCTTCCTCAGAGCCTGAGTTGGCTTTGGCCAGGCCAGAGTGTGAAATCTGTGCTTCAGCTTAGAGTAGAAGATGCCTGCAAAAAAACTGGATGGGGCATTTGTTAGATGGAGACCAAATATGTGCTTTTGGCTCCTTCATAGTTACAAAAAATGTGTGGGTATTTTGAGTAATATTAGTTAAGAACGACCATTACGTTTCTCTGATTTTTAAACTGTGGTTGGCATTTTTGAAAGGCTGCATGCTGGCACTGGGTCATGGAAGTCACCTAGTCCAAACTCCGGCTCAAAGTAGGTTTCTCAGGGCCTTGTCCTGTCAAGCTTCAGTATCTCCAAGGATGGAGACGTCACAACCTCTCTGGACCCTGTTTCAATGTTTGACCCTCTTCACAGTATAAAAGAGTTTTTTAAATATTGAGTTAGATTGTCCCGTGTTCCAGCTTGCACCTGTTGCCTCTTGTCCTGCCACTCCAAGAAGAGTTTGGCTCCATCTTCTTTACATGCTCCCATGAGCTGTAGACAGCAGGCACTCCTTAAAGCTAAACAAGCCCAGTTCTTTCAGCCTCTTCTCATAATAATCTTCCCTATTCTTATGCAAGAGACACTGTATTCTTTTGGTACAGCTTTCTTCTGCTAGTGAAAAGATACTGTTATCTTCTGCTTTCATAGCCCTTCAGCTATTAAAGACCCAGCAGAAGTGACCACGGAGATACATGCGAGCACCCTTTAAAAACCCCCACCTATTGCTTTGGCATTGCCCCAGCTCTGCTCTGCACTCCAGCATCATTGCAGCTTGAGAACACGCGCTCAGAGCAGATAGTTTAAATATTTATAGCCGTGTAGTTGCACACTCCAGCTACCAGACTTCTATCCAAATGGCCTAGCAGGTGTGTGTGCCTGCACTGAAATCCCTGATGCTCCCAGAGGCAGCATCTGACCTGGCTGACAGCTTTGTAAACTCCTGGACTACAAATTAGACACTGTGCTTTGCTGTCTATAATAGGAAAGGATGGAGCCTAACAAACTCTTTCTCTCCCTTTACGCTTTCCAGAAAAGCTGCTTTATTTTGTAGTGGTTATTCAAATGATTCTTATCTGTTTCCCACATGGAAAAGCAGATAGTGTTAAATTCAGCCCTGCAATCTTTTTGCAGCAGGCCACATTATGAGCGTAGGTCTTTCTCAGCAAAGTTTGTGTGAGGCTGTCAAAGTCCTGGAGCTGTGGGAACGGAGTGAAATCAATAGACGAGGAACTTCCATGGTGCCGCATTTGTTTTGTTTTCTTTCACTGCCCTTCTTGACATGAATGCAGCGTTTCTCTGAGGCGTCTGTCTCGGCATGGGAAAGGCTCTTGCAGCCCGCGCCGGAGGAACAGCATGCCGAGCAGTGGGGCCAGCCCCCCATGTTGTGCCCCCGAGACTGGGAAGGGCCCCAGTTATGAGAGAGACTTTCCCAGAGAAGACACCTCGGCACTAGGAGCAGTGCTAGGGACCCACCCTCCAGCACCCCATGAAGATCCATTAGAGAAGTGGCTTTTATTTCCCAGTGAGCTCACACTCCAGGACTGGGAGAGAGAACGCTCGTAACTCATTGTCTAACAATCAGTGCTGTTGGAGGAGAGGGGCTGAGCTACAGCCTTCAACCAGGAGGTCAGCCTCATCTATCTGCTCATCATCCAGGTGCAGGAGAGAAGAAGAACCCATGCCCCTGAGCTCCCTGCTCTGTCCTAGAGCCGAGAGGAGGCAGCTGAGGTGTCAGCAGAGCCCCAGCCCCATTGCCGGCGAGCCAGGCACCATCCCCGAGCCGGCGTCTGTGGAGCGATAGCCATGGACTCTGCCATGGTCCTTCAGGACGTCCCGGGGTCACTTCTGAGGCGGTGCAGCCATGCATTGCCCTTTCCACAGAGATTTCAGCGCAGGAAAGAAAAAAAAGCTCTGGGCCATAGTGAAATTTCTGTATTCTTACATTTATTAAATGAGCATATTGCTCCTATTGCTCCTACCTCTGCCCATTTGAAATGCAAGGAGCTCCTCCTCCCCACTGACATGAATCAGGGGCAAGGGCACACACCAACGCCAGTGAGTCATGCTGGTGTAAATCCAACCTGAGCTTTAAAACATGCTAGTATCACATGTGAATTCCTGTAAGAACATATACAAGGGAAAAAAAAAATGCAAAAAGAATGAAGTAGGACTTAAGATCTGTCCCTGCTATTTAATGTAGAGCCCATTTGCAGGCATTTCAGTGGTGCTTAGCACTCTTGGCCTCATTTCTTCGCTTTTGAGAGATACCTAATGAAATGGCAATGGAAATTCATGCATACTTGCATTATCTAATGACTCTTCAGCGATATTGCTTTGGCTAATATAATACTGTTCCTCTGATATTTTCTAAGAGTTGGAGATGAGAATCTG
Organism: Numenius arquata; assembly: GCF_964106895.1. NCBI lineage: Eukaryota > Metazoa > Chordata > Aves > Charadriiformes > Scolopacidae > Numenius > Numenius arquata. Next base: position 31,318,298 of record NC_133579.1, read on the forward strand.
ATCCAACAAATTTAACTCTTTAATCACTTACGAAAGCTCAGTGAAATCAGCGGGTAAAAATGCAGGATTGGATTAAGCATTCCATAATTTTTCATTATTTCCGTACATTGTGTGGTGCTCATTCATATTGCTAATTACTCTGCATTTTCCCAATTTATATAGAATATAATAGGAAAAATAAAAATACCAGGCATTTATAGACTATTCACTGAGCATTTGTTACATGAATTTACAGTTCAACAAAGAGCTGCATGAGTATCTGTGTGCACACAGCCTGCCTTTACTCCGCAAACAATTGAATACGATGACTAAAAGAAAGAACATGGATATACGTTTGTAAAGGTTATTTTTTGTTCCTCCGTGTTCCAGTCTGGATACACAGTTTTGCCAGGAGTCAGTTGTAGTCTCAATCCATGTGAAAGCATATGTGAACATGACATTGGCAAAGCACTTACTTGTACGTGTACTTATCTAGAATCAGATAGAGTAATACTGGAATCATTACATTAAAAGCAAAATTCACTGGAGTAATTACGTGGATATTTATTTAGTTATTGTAAGACATTGAGTCCATTAATCAGGCCCTGGTTTTTGTAATAAATATTTAGCCACTGATAACTCTCTGCAAGATTAGAATGGTGCTTAATAACCCTTGAAGAAGAGAAAAATTTAATACTGTATTTTTACAGATATTCACTTTCTTGGGATAATGGCAAAATCCATTTCCTAAGGACAATGATACCACCTGAAATGTCCGACAAAGAAATGGGAAGGAAGTAATTGGCATATCTGTGAAATTTGGAGTAGTAAACACGTTCTGCTTTTTAAATTTTCTTTGAATGGGAAAGAAGCAGAGGGCTTTAAATTGTGCAAATACAGTCAAATGTTAACTCATAAATGTACATAAGGTATTGGTTGAAACACCTATTTTTTTTCAGCTACTTACATTTAGCCAGAGAACCTCTTCTTTAGAAACAAAAATTAACCTCTGCTCTTTCCTGCAGCTTTGCATGTCGTACCTTTAAGAGAATGAACCCATCTTGAACTTGATAGTTTGGTCTTTTCCTGCTGTAGCACAAATCTTGGAGAGATTATAACCAATTTAAGCAGGATGGAGGATTCTCCTTCTAACTAGCTACAAGCAAACCACTAAGGAACCAGCAAGGGAAAACGAGAGATATTCACAACAGTCTCCAGCTTGGATTATGTCTATCTTGAAAGCGCTAGCAGCTGATGCTCGTGGAAGTGATTATGCAGTGGTTCATATGCACATCCTTCTGGCTGCCATCACCACTTAGGCACATTTGTAGTGTAAGGAAAAGCCCCTCCAGTTTACAGAAAAAAAAAAAAAAGGATCTCCAAAGTATATTGCAGAAGGCACTAATAATCATGGAGTTTAAAGGAGCTGAGCAGTCGCTCTGCTGCTTATGGGCCCAAGCCTGCAGGATCAAAACTTTAAACAAACCACAGGATTATGGATCATAGCTTTTCAGGGATTTCAGCATTTTATCATACTTTTTAACTTACAGACATATTAGCACTTTTATTGAGGAAAGCACTGCTTTCTTCGTTTTTTGGCTGACATAGGCTGTTACTAATTAGGGCAGTTTTCTGCATTTATGTAAATAGTAGTTCTAAAAGCTTTTGCTAAATTATTTTATTCTGTCTAGCTTTAGGCTGCAGGCATCATTATAGAGCTCCACAATCTACTTGACAGATCCTTAGACACATACAACAAATGGCTTTGGAGATGCCTGCACCATATCCCCTGTGCCACGGGTTTTGGTTTTTTTTTAAAGAACTACAATAGAAGCGTGTGGGATTTTTTTTCCAATCCATTTATCGATGTTCTCTGATTTTTCAGTAGGGGTTCTCTTATTAGCTTCAATTCCAAGTTCAGTTGTCCTGGATTTTCATTCTTCCAAGCAACTAATTCTTTCCCTCTCTCTGAGTTGCTGCCTTTTTCTGCTACCGAAAGCCCAGCAGCCTTTCTCCTGATTTCACTGGGGAGGATCCAGGAAAGCGGCAGCGACTGAGGCTCCTGCAGAGAGACTCCACTTATTGCTTGGACTCACTACAGGTCAGCCCCCACAGAGGGATTTCATCCTTCATTTGTACTAGGCTTCCAAGTGCATCTGCCAAAATGGGTAATCTGATTGTATGCTTCTACTGATACTGGTCATGGGGTTTTTTTACAGTTGGTTGTCCAGATGTGTAAACTGATATTACAACCACAAAGCTCTGATGTTAAAGCCTGGTACTCGTTAAAACCTGCAATTTATCACCTTCCTGCCCAGTACATACAATATGACCTGCTGAAAGACAAGAAACATGGTATGTGGCTTCTTTAATTTTTTTTTTTTTTAAACTACATAACAGATAATTAGGGCAGCTTGGGTTTCCACTTTTTAACAAAGTTAAAAAAAAATCAGTGAGGAGTCCCTAACTCCTTCAAGTTCATGATCCTATTTTTCACCTGTAGGAATCATTTCGTTCAGCCAATGTTTCTAATCAAAATAAAACAAACCCTTCCCTCTCTTCTCCCCCAGTCCCAAATATCTGTTATCTCTAGCGCTGCCTCCAGCAATAAATCTGAATGCTCTCGGCAGAGGGGGGAGTCTGTGAATTCACGCTACGGAGTAGTAGTCTCTATATGAAAAGCTATGGCTATAGCAATGACCTGCTGTTCTGGGTTAGTCACTATGAAGTCAACCTCAAAACACAAGGGAGACCACGTAAATCCTTTGGGGCAAGGAGTTTTGCGGTTTCACATCACACTATTGCTTGCAGATGTTTTTGCAGACCATACAATGCCAATTGGAGAAAAATCTGCAGTTAAGGTGTAGATGTTCTGTGAAAATCTTGAGGAAAGGATTGAATTTTTTTTTCCTAAAGATTATGAAGTAAACGTCCAACTGGACTCACCTCTTGTAAAATGTGGGAACAGACAGTGTATTTAGATTATTGCAGAGCTGAAGCACATGCTCCTAACTGAGATGCAAAGAAGGAATAAACAATGACTTAATGCCATTCCTGTTTCACCGAGAGCCATAAATATGGGGAGAAAGTTGCTGAGTAAGGCACTAATGCAGCAAGTGGTAGAAATAAATCAAGAGGTAGTGCCACTTTTATAGGGTGAAAAGGATTCAGGAACAGACTGACCAAGCAAAGAGATGGGGCTGAGATCAATTAAATGGAAACGGACTTAATGGATTCAGTGGCCATTCCCAATGCAGCCAAATGCTATTATTGAACCTGTGTAAGAGGCGTCATCTTTATATGTGGTGGGGATGAACAGTGTGAAGAATCTTACGTAGTCTAGGATTTCACAAAGCTGCGGTGAACTAAATACCAAACAGGGGTGCCAGTAGGCAGGAGCTTTGGAGATACCTGAAAGTGAGAGAAACCAAGCAGAAACCATTGCAGCCCAAGTCAACAGCAAAACCAGTATGCAGAAATGAAGTGGGAAGCAAAGGTGACTTCAAAAACTGTAGGTGGACCTCTTCTTTTCTGCATCTGACCTGTGGGCCTAGGTGAAAAAATCTCTGCAGAAGATTTTGAGTTTTCATAAAATTTTGCATCATCTTAATCAGGATGAAAAGTAAGCATCAGAAAGTGATGAGGGCACTAACAAGCTTCACTGCATAGATGAGACAAAACATTGGCTTTTAAATTTTAGTTTCAATCTTCTCCTTTTTACTTTGCATACCTTTTCAGTATGAATGAACTAAAATTGAGAAAATAGCTTGCAGATTTTTCCATCTAGAAACTGTCAAAACTGAGTAAGTTAGACATTTTCAAAACTGGGTTAAAAGCATTTTAAACTGAGGGGTTTGGTGTCTTGTTTCTTGTAATTAGACTCTTGTAGTGCATGATATCGTCTTGGACAACTTTTCATTTTCTGACCAAAGCCCAGGAAGGCTTCGCTGCACAAACGGTGCCAACAGCCCGGGTTCGACAGCACACAGGACTCTCATTCAACACCCACCTGACCTGGCCATGCCCTCTGAAGTAGGAGCCAGCCGGGTGCCTCTTGATGCCAGGGCTATTTCTGGTGGGCAGCGCTGCCAAGGCAGTATGAAAAGAGCTTTGTCGGGCCATGGGAGCCTGGTTCTGCTCCTCAAACACCTGTATAGACGTTTCCACCATAAAACATGGGTGTAAAATAATGTCGTCTCAAACGACTGCAGTGTGCACTTGCCTCCTTAAGGTAAGTGGCAACTAAAACAGTGTCTTCATTTTCTTTTCTTTCTGTCCCAGGAAGATAAAGGCATGACTACTGTTTTATTCCTGTTTGGTCATTGGTACCTGTGCTAAGTACGTTGCAATATTTCTTTTGCTTCACTGGTAGTATTTTTTCTCGCATTTCCCAGGTTTTAGTGACTTTACCAGGTGCATGAGGGGCAGTGAAGAATCAAGCCCTGTGTTCACACAGCCTGTCAGACTCTCCTTGTCTTTGCATTCACCGGCGAAGGTGTACCAAAGCCAGATGGAGCTGGCTGCATCAGTGATACGCAATCTCGCAGCCCAGCCAAGTACAAATAACTCATTTGTGTCGCTCTTGAGAGGTTTCTGAGGACTATTCTCTGTATCCTGAAAAGAAGAAGTGAAACCTAATGACCTGGGAAAGTGTGTGGTGTGGGGGAGGAGCTCCCTGCCAGGTGGAGGTGGCTGCAGCCAAGCCCTCAGGGTTTGGAGAAATCTGTCAAAGGCAGCTTCCCTTCCTAAATCCTGCCAAGGAGAAGGACATTCTGAGCAGAGTGACATTCCACCCACGTTTGGCTGCCACCGGCTTTCATTTCACTATCTTTTTTCCCACCTGTTTTAAAACAGAAACACCACATCCAACAGAAACTTAACCTTACCGTTTGAAATGCAAACCTGAAACTGGGAAGGGAGACCCCGCCATGGTGGAGCATAACACTGCTGCAAAGCACCGAGTGTCTGCTTCATGCTGGCCTTTCCCTGATGGTACCCTCTGGGCTTGGGAAGGAGGAAAGAATTAATGGCATCAGGGAAACAGGAAAACAATAATATATAAGATCTTCAGAATTCCCTGAAGTGTTTAGGGTATATACTGAATTGCTCCTGACCCAGTAAAGATCAGTGCCTTCAATACGGAGATCATGTAAGGAACACGCAAACCCTGATCATACCACCAGGCTCTGTCACATCATTTGAGCAGTTGGAGATGTCTGTGCCTTCCCTTCCTGGGGGACCCCATGGATTTGCACAAATAAGGTAAAGGAGAGTTACCAATCTCTGCGTCTCAGAAGGGTGGGTTTTGTTGTGAGGGAGTGGCAAGAGCACAGACATAAGCTGGTAATAACAGAATCACAGGACTTGGGGATAAAAGGCTACCTCAAGGCAGGATCATCAATGTAACTGCATGTACATCATTCCTGACAGGCACTCACTCTCGCCTGTAGTTAAAAATCATGACTTATGAAGTCTGAAGTTTTCTCAGATGATCTATTCCATAGCTCCACTGTTCCTTACTATTAGAAAGCCTGTAACAAATGTCTAACCTGAATTTTCCTTGCTACAATTTAAGCTCGCATCCACCAAGGAAATCTGGACAAGGCAGTTCACTCCTATTCTCCTTTTATGTTTCTGAAGAGTGTTACTGTGCCTCTCTTTAGTCTCTCCCTCAGACTAAATGCCAGTTTATTCGATCGTACATCACAAATCAAGTTTTCACAAAATGAGCCATTTTTTTTACTTCATTTTCCTATTTCTCCTTCATCCCTTTTTCTTCATCTTCACTCCGCCCCCAACTCTTTAACATAATCAGAGTCTATCCTTAATTATTTTCTCCTCCATTAATTTTACAGCTTCGTAACAGGTCTTGTTCTGTAATTTGGGTTTCTTCTTATTCTCCTTCGCCGTCCTGCTTTTGCAAAGGATGATCTTAGAGCATTGAAACATTGGCTGTCTCCCTGGTTAGAGGAGAAGCGTGGATTGAGCACAACTTTACCAGTCAGGAGCTCCTAAACTGTAGCTCTGGCTTAGCAGCAGCTTGTCTTCAGTACAGCCCCAGGCAAGGCAGCTGACCTTGCCCTCCCTCTGAGCCTCTTGAGGGCTTGAGTGATTCTTAAAATTATGGTTGTTTTTGCAAGAAATCGAAAAAAAAATAGCGTCAATCTGAAAATTTGAGCTAGTTTTGGGTAACTGTCAAGGTCTCATAAGCATCTCACGTTTCTAGTCACAGGCAGGCTTTAACATCACTTTAAAGAATCACCCCAGAAATTGAACATTTAAGTATGGTTAGTGCTAACAGACTTTAGGGCTGTGATAAGGCCGAGGGATATAAAAGTTTAGGTCCTGTTATGTGTCTCATATCCACAAACCAGTATTGTCAATCTTAATATTAAAGAGACTTTCTGAGCTGAGGGCTGTCACAGGCTGCTGGGGGTTTTTTTTGTGGGGTTTTTAATGCCAAAAAACAGCTCATGGGTATATTGGTCAGTATTGGGCCTAAATGCATGCAAAGTCTTCTGAACCCATGTGTTAAGTTTCTACAGCCACTGCTACACAGGTTTGAAAGGCAAAGTTAATGATTTTAAGTTAATCTAGGGATCTTTATTCATGTAACTGATTACAAGATAATGAATTCTTATGAAAATTTTCATTTTGTTCATTAAAATATACCGTGTAAGAAAACTCCGGGTCTGGATATTGTTCTGTTCAGTGCAAAGGACAGATTGTTGGCATTCCTGGGTAAATCTGCTCTCTGGCAAAGAATTGCTTCTTATCAAGTGCTCTGATGTTCAAGTGCCTGAGGGCTTGTTCACATGGGAAAATTCAGTGGCATTATTCATACCTCTCCACTGCAGAATATGAGTACCCACATGGGAACTCAACAAGGGTATAATTATTTTGCTCTAGAAAAGTCCTAAGTACCTTCATGTAATTTCTCTGCAGAAAGTTAGCTATGGTAGAGGTAATGCAACACACCAGAGAAAATGCATTTGGGGACATCAGAAAGGACTACTCTCTACAAAAGCAGCTCTTCACTCGTGTGGCAATCCATTTCCCTGTTTGAGGTCAGTTTTTCACACAGAACACCCTGTCCCTGCTTTAAAAAATACCTCATTCTATGGAGAAGTTAAAACAAAAACCATGTACACCCACCCATTTTTTAATTATTGATATTAATTTTACTATATTTACACTTTTCTTTGTCAAAGCACCATCCGTACGTAAATGCATCCCTGCTCTGACCACAGCTCTCTGACAGATGCTATCTGAGCAGCGACTACAGCTCTTGGTAAGCAAATGATGTGCTGAACGCTGATGGAGAGGGCTAGCGCCAGCTCAGGAAAATAAGCAAGAGAATCCAGGTAATGTAAAACAATTTCACACTTGAAAGGATATTAACAGGACGTGCTGCACCTGCAGCCATGAATTTCATTTGCATGGAAGAAAAACAATCTCTGCGCTGTAAATGTAATATAATGGGTGGGAGAGAGGGGAGAGACGGAGAGAAAGCAAGCACAGGCTGCCTCACATACAGCATCCCTTAGCCGCGTCTGGGATGTGGTCTCTGCAGTTCTGCACTTTGTGTCTACTCTGCCCTTTGCAGTTCTCGCTGAGTGACCCGAAGCAGGTGGTATAACTCGGAGAGAGATTTCAGAGTCCTCTGATGCCCAGCAGCGTCCACGTGCCCCGGCTCGGCGCACTCCTGCACTGCCTTCTGCAGCTGCGGCTGCAGGGGGAGGGAAACCAACGGTCCTCTGAGATTTGGGGAAAACCAGCGACGGAATATTTTGTCACAAATTACCTGAAGAAAGGGAAAAGAGCAGATTGTCGACTTTCAGGAGCTACAACTAATGCTCTGCTGCTTCTCTGGGGCTGTAGCAAAATGTCATCTAAATGCAAAATGCCTCCAGCCATTCCAAGAGGAAAGTATGGAACAGGAGCATCCAAAAGGCTACGCTCCAGCTGAGGAACACCCGCTTCATCTCAGACTGCTCTTGCACTTCCACATAACAAGTGGTGAGGGTGAGGGGGTGGGAGAAGCAGCCAAAAGGCCACCGAGCTTTGCTCCCCTAGCCTCTCTGCTGCGCTAGTGCCTCACACCAGCACAAGTTGGGTGAGCTTTAAGACACCTCATCCCAGGGCCAAGACTCTTCTCTCCACTACATCCACATACTGCATCTGTAGAGTGGAGAACCGCAGCCACAAACCCCCACTGCTTGCACATGGACAGCCACAACTTTACCATTAGTGGAGAGAGCAATGACAATCCCCTGCTCCTGCTTCCTCCACTCTCCTATCTGAGGGCATTGGGCTAACAGCTACGTGAAAATGTGGCAAACAAACACTACTGAATATAACGGTCTGTTTGCATGATCTAAGATGGGATTTCTGAATTGAACTGGCACTTATGTGGCCAGGTTTATAAGCCTGTCTTGATCTCACAGTCTCTTAGTACGTACCATGCATTTTGTAGTCGATGGGATTTTAAAAGAAATGGACGCATAAAGCAGCTGTGTCTACTCACTTGCAAGTTGTTATTGGCTCTCTGTGCTCCACATTTTCTGATTTTCAGATTGCATTTTGAAAAGCAATCAAAAAAATTACAGTCTTCATCTCCTGTGCAGTTCTGTTCGAGGATGTCCCTCATTTTGGGTTCAAAAAAGGCCATATCCACATCAATGGCCACCACCTGTGGATCAAAACAACCCATCAGATCTGGCACAGCGCAGCCTGCGGGACAGGGCTGAGCAAGCATTCCTGTGCTGCTTGCTTTTGGAAATGCTGTGCTGAGAGCATCTGCCAGTGGGGAACTGGGATCACAATGAAAGGGCTTTATTTCGCTTAACTGAGCTGCACTAGTTTTATGAATACCACTTTTTAAACAAAATCAGCTAATGCTTACAACTCCAGGAAAGGGAGAATTATCTGTGGACAGTATGTGTCCCTGGGGTCAACTGGATTCATTTGCCTTAAACTGGGACTATTCAACTTGAAGATTGATCTACTACTTGTTGCAGCTTATGCAGATGGAGCCTCCCCCTTTTAATTATATTATGGTGCAAAATTACCCGCAGAGCAGACGGTATCATTTCAAATTCACCATCCAGATGAAACCTCTGACTTTACCATTGTGGAGAGGAGCAGCGGGATGAGCAGAAGCACTTCGACCTGCTACAGTTCCTGCCATTGCATTCAGTGGGTTTGCATCTGTTCAGCTGCAGAAAGAGATCCCTGAGGTTGCTCAAAGTCATGACTGGCTTTGCCCGGTCCTGTTTGCTATGGTTTGACTCATTTACTGTGCATTGTTCTTATCCTGCTTGTCTTGTCCAGACATATGGTCCATAACAGAGTCCAGCCAGCAGGTGGTCTCAGCTGAAAAAGCAAGGCCTGAAGGGATCAATCAAGTGCAGAGCTGCTGCCTGTGCTAGGTTTGAGACCATTCTGGGACCGGAGGGCTGTAGTCTCAGTTTCTGCCAGTGTCACTCCACCCGTCAATACCTCACTTTAAAAAATCACAGCAATAAACAGGAAAAGAAAGGAAGCCGGTAATGGGATGGCAACTGCCTGACGTGAGACAAGCTGTGGATGACCACAGCAAACACAGCCTGCCTTCAGTGCCATGGGTGCAGCAATCAGGGGATGTTCTGAGTTGCGATTAACATTTGACAGTCAGGGTCAGAGATGCTCCCTTCCAGCAGCTGACACACCTTTTCATGGAGGGAAATGTCTGGAATCCGGGCAAAGCACGGTTACTTGGGCTCAAATGATAGTCCCGCTTTTAAGATTCAACCTCCCAAATAGCAGGGGAAGCTGAACTGTGTGGCTGGAGCAGCAGCTGGATTATCCCCAGGAACTAAAGATGTCTGGTCTGGTAGAAGGCCAAATAAACCTTCCACAGGCGAAAGAAAGCACGGTCTAATCTTCATTTTATTCTACTCCTTTTTCCCCAGGGAAAAATCTTACAGAGATGAGGCATAGCTTAAAAACTCAAGTATTTCTAAGCTTCTTGGAGAGCTTGATAATGACGACGTAGCCTAAGGCATTTCACACGTTTAAACAAGCAATTTTTTTTTCTTTTCTTCTTTACTTCCTTAAGCTTTCTGCAGTTCATTTCTTTGGAGAAGAGACAGCAAAAGCAGTGCAGGGTTTCCCCTGTCCTAGGGTCACTGCATCAGCTCCCTGGTGGAGTCTGTCCCAGCACCGAGCGCCTTTGACAATCTGATCAATTGCTCACTAAGGAAAAACAGCCCTGGTTCCCAAACGTGCAGCTGCCAAAGGGTTTGGTGGCTTCACTGAAGTTCATCTGTTATAAAAATGTGTGGGCATCCAGCCAGACCCTGTGAAGATAGATCTGGGTGACACTCTACCTATAAACAGCTACATTTTGGTGGAGGTTGTTATGATTGTAATTGATGATGAAGATACCTAAGGAAGTGCACCAAGGACCCAACTTGGCTCCTGACCTGATTTAAAGTCATGTTTAAGGTGCTGTAATCTTTCTAGTTCTCTCTGAGATGCTGGTAAATGAGGAAGCTCTCCTGGAGCACTGTATATTCACCCAGACCTGCTTCTAACTCTGCCCCTTATGTAGCTCCCTGGCATCTTATCATTCCCCTGGATGATCTACCAGGCAGGGATCTCTCCCCTCTGTGCTGCAGGAACAGCATGAAAAGGCTGGAATGAGGGCTGGAGGATTATCCCTAGCATTTGAAAATAATCCTCAAAGTAGAACTATTGCACTCAAGGCACATTTCTTTGGGCATTAGCAGTCTGGGATGAGGAATAGTGGTACCATTAGGGGTATTTGTTATTATCCTATACAGAGCACAAGAAAAAAGCAAGTGAAAAAATTGCTTAAAAAAAACATGGGTGACAAAAGAGGCTGCCTTGTTGTGTCCCTGTTCTAGAACTGGTTGATAAAACCACCTAGAGTTTCTGCTTCTCTCTCTCCTTCCCTCTTCACCAATCAGAAACTGTCTCTGTTCCCCCCCTGCAGCTTTCTGACCGCATGTATCGCTCGTCTCCCAGCCCAGCGGGGCGATAACAGATGATACCAACAGACTGTAAGTAACGTACAACTGGGAGAGACATGTGTGAACGGCAACTCACTTTTTTTTTTATTTTTTATTAATCCTCCTAGAAAATACTAAACTAGAGTACTTTCCTATACCAGAAGGAGACTGCTGTCTCTTTGGACACCAGAAGTCGTGGGAGGGTCCTAGAGAAGCAAGACTCATCAAAAGGACTCATAAGGGAAGACTCAACCGATATTCTTTCTCTTTTCCTACATAAAATCTCTTTTCCTGTAAGTTGGCTGTAAAACAGGTGCTCTGGTGTGTGCTCCATCAGTCACAGTGCTGCGTAACTGAAAAAGATAGGCGAAGCCCACCTTGAGGAATCCCTGTCGTACCTCACTTTGCCTACATACTGGTATGCTATTTTAGTTTCTCGCTGTAGCTCCTCACCCATTCCTTGTTCAGCTGCTGTATTGCACCTGAATAAACAATGGGAGGGAAAGGAAGGGCGAAGGGGAAGCACTCTAATTGCTCTTAATGGCTATATGTTTAGGCCATGTTTGTGTAGCACTCTGAAGATGTGAGTGCTAATATAACACGCAGTGAGTACTGATTCAAGTCTGAAAATGCTTTATGTTCACTGAGAGTGCAGAAACTCCACTGATGTTGCTGCAAACTGTGAGCCTGGTTCAAACACTTACTTACTGTGCAGTGCCTCCAGTCTGTACACACAATTCCCACAGAAACCAGTGGAATTTCTGCCGGCAGAATGAATGTGAGGTAAATTCAGCAATGTGGTGCTGAGCTGCATCACTGCTTAGAAAACATGCATAGCTATTGAGGTCTGAGTTACAGCTGTACAAAGAAAAGTCGAACAGTAACAGCACCAGGGAGTTTCATGTCACTGTCCTTGGATCATTTCCAGACCAGATAAGCTGAACACTAAAGCACAAAGATGTGTTTGGATGCCTCCCCTTGTGTCAGGCTAGAGAATTCAGCCTTAGCTTTCAAATTCAAAGAGTTTTTCCTTTCAGCATCACTGCCAGAAATAGTTGTTGTGATTCAAATTACAGCTTCATTTACAGCTTTTGAGATCTCCTTGCCTTCAGAGGGTATCCCTCACAATATCCAAGGGACGCTGTCGATGCCGCTGTCTTTGCAGAGGTGAAAAAAATCAGAACTGAGCAAGCAGTTCTCAAAAAAAAAGCAGCTGGATCTAGTGCTCTGAAACGTGGCTGCACATATTACAAAGAGGAAAAGCAGTGCAGAAGCTCCCTGTCCCTTGTAAATGCATTGGTTTTGCAAAAACGTGGCCAAAAGTTGTACGAGGAGGGAAGCGTCCTTTTTACACAGGCACTAGAATTTGACCTCAAATTGCTGCAACACCACCCCAAAGACCCAACTTACCGTGAGATCGCGCCTGATAGCGAAGTTTTCAGGTTTGATGTCACATAGGTGAAGTCTGTGAGAGAAATCATTATCAAAGTGCTGTACCATGTCCAGAAAGCTGAGTGCAATGTCAACGATGGCTCTCACCCTGCTTCTGTGGCCAGCAAGGGAGGGACCGACTACATTTTCCAAAGGAAAAAGAGTTTTGTGCCAGGCATGTCCAGCTGTGAGGTACTCCACAGCATAAAAGTGTCCACACGAGCCAATAATTCGTAGTACATGTTTGCTGAAGTCCTGCAGCAAACTGAAGTAGATATATTCTTCCTGCTGGAGCAAGGACCACATGCTGGCCACCTGTGCTTTCCAACGTGGTCCCTTCTTCCTTGTCCATAAGGGTCCCATGGTATTGTTAGACAGTTCTAGCCCCAGGACATTTTTGACCTCCAAGGCTACCATGAGCAAAAGCTCTGTTTCAGTAATATCCTGTGTTTCCACCTCCTCTAGCATACTGAGATGCTGGTAGCTGGAGAAGATTTCCTTTTTGGATTTCAGGATGATGGGCTGGCCTCTCCAGTCAGCCTGGATGACCTTCTTACCTCTGTCATAGTAAAGGCAGTGTTTGTACACCAACTTCTGTGCCACACACAGGTCTTCACAGAGGTCACCAGTCAGGGCTCCGCTGCTGTAGTCAAGACACTGGAGTGAAAGAGCAGAATATTCATAGAAGGACCATACACCCATGGACCACTTAGAAGAAAGGCAAAGAATCAGCAATAATCCTAACCTCAAGAGTCTTGCAGCAATGGTTGTACCACAAGTACACACCTTCTGCAACAATTGGGTTATTCAATGGTTTTTCAGAAGTCTCTGGAGACCTTTTACCAGGGGCAAACTTGCTTCAAAGCAGGGATGGTAAAGGACAGGCTTTTTTGGGGCAAGGAAATGGACTAAGATGACCTCTTACTCTTAAGTTCTTGCCACATATGAATTCAGTGAGACAAGCTTTGAACACACTTGTCTGAGCTATGTGAGATTCTGGGCTGCAACACTTCAAGGCACAGGAGATAATTCCCAGTGTAATTCAGGACTTCTCTGGAAGGTTCAGTGCAGCGTAATTGAGACATCCCCACTTAAATTACAGGAAAATCCATGGGTAGCTGGAATGCTGGGACTTTCCACAGCCCTGTGTGTTTCAGCCTTGCACTCAACATGCCCTGAATGAAGCTGCAGGAACCTCCTACTGCACTACCAGGAAACACAGAAGTTGCACTCAATGCCTCTTGGACCAAGAACTTTTGGAGTTTTTAAATATGCAAATGCTGTAGGACAAGATTACATTTCCAGTTCTTATATGGATTATCAGAAGTGACATTTTAATATGAATTACTTAAATACTTTTAATACTTCTTTTTTTAATTGGGAAAAAATCAGCCCATGGAAACTGCTGCTTGATAGTTAAGTGGTCACTGCACATTCGTACAAGAACTGCAAGGATCCCCTCACCAGTCCTTCCTTCAACCCATAATTGTTTCCATACCATCATTTCCAAAAGTGTAGGCAGTCACTATATTCCTATGGGCATTCAGAAGTGCAGCTGCAGGGACTGCTTTGGGCGAATCAGTAGAGGGGATGATCAGAGGTCTCTGGTGGAAGGGGAATAGACTGTGGTGGTGTAGAAAGCCAAACATCTGGGAGGCGGCTTGAGAACGTCAGCCGCCTTCATTGCTTTCTGGCATTTGAACCTTCTTTTAAACAAGTTGGCAGCTACCCCTGCATGTGGAATACTTGCAACGGCTGTCTGACCCCCACCTCGTTTGTGACTTGCTGTTACATACGCAAGAAACGCGATCATAAAATTCAAGTGATGTATTTTCTTAGGACAGTCTCTGAGGTGTGCACCAGAGGAATACATTCTGGATGCAAGGCAATGTTCAGAGTCCAACCTTAAAGAACACACTGGAGAATGGGTGGAGGATTAAGTCCAAAATCCAGGAATGGTGATAAATTGACTAAACCAGCTCACCGAGGGCAGTTCAGACAGGCATAAAATTTATTTATATTCTGATGTTCTTACAGCCCAAATGAGAACATTCAGTGCCAGCAAGGAGAGCCAGGTAGGCAAACTCTGGCATGAATGTCCTGACTCTGAGTCCAAGGTAGTGTGCATGTGTGAAACACACACAACTGCCTCCACAGCCACAGCAGGGGATGCTCAGGCAGACTCACTGGGCTGTCCACAGACCTCAGAGCACACAGATCAACGTTCTTGCTTTTGCAAATCTGCTCCTATGAATGTAATACAAATTTATTTTCCCCTTTTAAGTAGGAAATGCAATTTTTCTCAACAGAAGTGGTTTAGGAGTTCTTTCCATCTGGAACTCTAAGCAGTTTTAGAAAGACTACAAACAGAAGGAATTTTTGGGGTTTTCTTTGGAGCGTAAGTATAATCACATTTAAAATCATTGCTTTCCTATTGAGAAGACCACAACCTAACTCTTCTTCTGGTACAGTGAGAGAATATATGACTTAGTTCTGTAATTGGGTCCATATGGGTGAACACTTGCCCCTGTGGACAATTTTACTGTGGTCCATCAAGTTCAGTCTTAGAGGGTCCGTATGCATGGAGCCCTTGCACCTGGAAGAACACATGCCCAGAAGACCTGCAAACACATGAACATGCAGCTTATTTTCTTGTGCTGCCATCACGTCATTCTTAACGGCATTAATGAGAAAGAGTAGTTGTGGAAAAAACAGTCTCACTTACATTTCCCAGACATAGGAGATGAGTCATTTTTGAACCTGGCTGCTGTCTAGGACTTGTCCACTGTTGCATTGGAACCCATAAATCTTTGTCTATTAACATAGTATCTGACAAGTAGTCTCTTAATTGGATTCTTCTTACACTGAACTCATACAATGTTTTGAAAACTAGGATCTGTGAAAGAGGACTGGCCCAGGAAGAGCTCTACTCACAGAATGTAGTGAGTTGTGAGTCACTCAATGGCTTTAAAAATCTCCTCAGTTTCCTGTCATTATAACCCAAAAGGCCAGCAAAGACTGACTGCACCCTTCACATCCTCCATAACTCATGTCATTCCAACTTCTGGTGGTTTATGTTTTTCCATAAACATAATACACTGAGCAAGCTTAGCTCCCCAGCCCTCCCACTACAGTGCTTATTTTTTCAGCCCTCAGATGACTTTTGGGTTTTTATTCCCTCTCTGTTTCTTCTCTCCATTTTTTGCACAGACAGAACTGAATGCTCTTGTCCAGTGCTGCGAAGATGGCCAACAGCCCTTCCCGAATTCTCCTTCTTGGAGACATTTGGTGATCATATCAGCCTTTTAGGAACAGACTGCACTGGTAGTTCATGTTGAAGCAATTATTTGACCCCTATGCCCTTTCCAAAGTCATACAGTCTTCCAAGACAGTCTTCCATCTTATTGGCACAGCTTGTACTCATGTGCTTCCCAGTGTACTGGCTTGCATTTTACCGTATTAAAACACATTTTGGGGGACTGAAAACTTTTGACCAGATGATTCAGGTTACCCTGCAATGAAAAGATGGCCTCTTTATCATTTACCAACACAGGAACCTTTGCACTAACTGCAAACTTTACCATACAATATTTTATATCATCATGATGACTGCTGATAAAAAGAATAATCAGTTCCCCAAAGAAATCTTCCAGAAATGGTCCTCCATACTGCCATCCTAGTCTTAATGACTACATTTTGAGAACTGTCAATGAGACAGTTTTAAATCTAACTAATAAATGTCCTTTGAATGCCACCGTGCCAGATTTTTTAAGCTAAAATATGAAAGTGATACTAAGCCAAAAGCCTTATAGAAAAGCAACTCTACTACACAAAAAATGCAAACACAAGCATGGTTTGGAATCTCTCATCTGTTTCTGTTTAAAATTGGCTACATAATTTTTAATATCCTTCATACACTTATCAAGAGAAGTTTAAAAAAGCTGTGTTTAAATTCATGTAAAAGTTTAAATTAATGTAACCTCACTCAGGATTTAGGTAAATTTAAATAACTTACTGTACCACCGTCACTTTTGTGTAGATCTGCCCTGAGACTGAGTCCTGCCTTGATATCAGGTACTTCTCCTGTGTAAATGCAATAGTAAGCAAGGTTTTGGAAGGCTCAAAACCTATTTAATTTCTCCAGAGAAAACAGAAATTGATCGTTATGATTTAGTGTGTTCAGTGTAAATGAAGATGAGAGCCGTGTTAGGAAAGAGTAAGTGGGTTTTTGGAGAGATAAAGTTGGTCTCTGCAAAATGCCCAATGCTACTTCAGCCTTCCCAGTGCTGTACGCTTCTGCTCAGATGTACCTTTTACTCAGAAGAAGGAGATAAACCTTCAGAAATACCACTTGCAAGGGTATACTACCATGCAATTTTCACCCACTTGCTTAAAATAGCTCATCTTATCTCCTACTGAAAATATGACAGATGACTAGTAAAATAGTTTTTCTTGGAAGCCTAATTTTGCTTAATAAAAGGTGTGAGACTCAAGCTATCAGATTATTTGTTTCATAGATCAATTGCACTTTCTATAACTACAAACTTCGTGCCATCTTCAGAAGATGTATAATGACTTATTTCAGGGCCGATGAAGATGAGCTCATTTTCTAATTGTTCCACTAGAAGGACAATTCCTTTCTAACTTCATCTAAGAAAACTGTCACTTACAAACCTTAACAATGCTACTGAAGACTCACCTGTGGAAACAGATGAGCATAGCAATCTCATCCTCCTCTGGAAGGAGGGTCTGAAACTGAGCTATCACAGTGATGGAGACAATTTTCCAAGCTTGTGCCTGAACTCTGATCCCTGTCTGGGCTTTTGCAGTCACGCCTAACGCTCTCCAAATTGAAGAACAGCGACAAATCTCTGTCGATCAGTTCTCTGGCCTGCGTGATGGCAAGGGCCTGGATCTCCCTGAGCTTGGTGGCCCCTTGCAGCTCCTCACCTCTGTGCTCTTCCCAGCCATGTAAGGAGTGGGCAGGATTCATCCCTTCATGGGCAATCCCGAGCTCAGCTGTACTTCAACTGACTGCTGGGGTAAGAAACTGAATCTCACTGCCACTAAAAACACACTGTCAGGACTGATGCCTCTAATTCCTCTTCCTTCATTATATAGAATTCAGGGAAAAACTATGATCAGGTTTTGCTTGCCGCAGTAATAGATTATTTCATTTCCATTAGGATTCCTCCCTTCCCACTGAACCATTGGCACTACAAAAACCTTAATTAAGAAACGAAGCTCAAATCATTAACCCACGCTGCTCCTCTTTTCTAAGTCTTTCCCACACAATTCTAAATCTTTTTTATTTGTTTGTTTGTTTGTTTGTTTGTTTATTGGGGGGAAGGGAGATTTTAATGAATACTCGTAAATCCTTTCTTGAATTTCAACTAACTACATCTTAAATGCCAGCCCCTGACAGACGTAAAGGAGGCGTTACAAACTGTGCGGCGTTTCAGAAAGACGACTTTTGTACAAACACCTTTTCGGCTACATAAAAACTAACAACAAGCGAACAAACAAACAAACCAAAAGCCGGACGGAGGTTTCCTCCCGCTTCGCAGGGTTCGGGACGCTGAGTTACCCTTCTCAAAGCGCCCGGGAAGCACACCCGCGCCCCAGCCCCCTGCCTGCACCTGCCCTCGCCCCGGGAAGGGAGGGAGGGAGGGAGGGAGGGAGGGAAGCAGCCGCCCCCCGCCCGCCGGCAGCCGCCCGCCCGGTCGCCCCGGGGGCCCGCCGGTGATGGGGCACCTCCGGCGGGACGGAGCCAGGCAGGAGAGCCCCGGCGGGGCGGCCGAAAGCGGGTGCTCAGCTCATCGCACCGGACTCCCGGGGCTTTATCCTGCCGGGCAGCCCTCTCCCAGCTCCCCCCGAGGGATGCCCCGCGTCCCGCCGGGGCACGTACCAGCCTCGCCAGGATCCGGTGGCTTTTCTCGTCCGTGCAGCGCTCGGAGAAGACGCTCCTGTGGAGGAGGAAGAGCAAGGCGCTCACCACCATCCAGCAGGCAGCCCAGAGGAGGAGGAGCACCAGGGTGCATCGCCGCCAGATTTTGAGCCGCAGCCGCTTGAAGCTCGGGATGCCCCTCATCGTGGCGCCCGGGCTGGGCTCGGGCGGCCGCTTCAGCCGCTGCGGCCCCGAGCGAGCGGCGGCGGCCGGGGGAGCCGCGCTCCCCCCCTCGCACGCTTGTCCCGCTCCCCGCCGGAGCCCATCGCCAAACGCCCCCCGCCCCGCCGCTGCCTCACCCCCCGCTTACCCCCCTCCCCGCCGCCGCTCCGGGCCCCGGGGCGTGAGAACTCCCTCCCGGCGGGCTCCCCCTCCCCGCCTCCCCGGGCCGGTGCTGTCCTTACGGAGCCCGGAGCGCCCCTTTTCAATTTAAGCCACGTAGTTCCGCCGGCTTTTGTCTGCTCTCCCCTGTGCCAAGCGGCCCCTGCCCCTGCCGTCACTTGGCGGCTCCTGCCCGCGCCCCACCGAACCCCCACTCGCCCCCGTCCTTCTTCCCCCTCCGAGTTTCTCACCCGAGAATAAAAAGCGTTTTGAAGGGTGATGGAGGCTGCTCTGGGAACCAGCTCTTCCCTATCAAAGCAGCCTGGAGACGGACGGCTCCTTCTGGTGAAAGCTTCGCCTCCCGTCAAATGGGGGGAAAAAAAGAAAAGGAAAAAAAAAAAAAAGTTTATTCTGGAGTAACTTCTCCGGTTTTATCCAGCTGGGGCTAAAGAAGGAAGAGAGAGAAGCGACTCAGGTGCCCATTCACTAACGCACTCCCTAGGCCCCCCTTACGGTGGGTCACCCCTTGAGTCTCCAGCAACTTCCACAGCATCCCCTGCCTGCCCCTGTCCCTGCAGGGAAGGGGCTGGCTCCTGCCCAGCACCCCCATGCCCGGGCTCCCTCGGCAGCCAGAGGAGAAAGCCAGCGGAATGGCCCCACTGAACACGTTGCCAAACCAGGGCAGGACCTACTGGATTCGAGGGTGTTGGGGACGATAAATTGTCTCCCTGACCTCTGGCAGAGAGAGCATCTGTGGCTATGTCCCTCTTTGAGGAGGAGTCAGCTTTATGCGAGTCTCTAATATATTTTTGTTAATGTTTCAAAGAGGTCAAAGACCCAGATGTTTGTTCCTATGAGGCACGCAAGATCCTGGCATCCTTTCCTCAGTCCAGGTGCAGATGTTCCCCATCTCTGTTTAGACCACCACATTCACTGTTTTCTCCCTTAGCTCCTTCTTGAGAGCACCTCACCATCACAGTTTTTCAAAGGGAAAATTCATATTCTAAAGTACAGCCCAATGTAATAAGGGTATCTGATTCAAGCTTACTGTCAGATATGATGAAAAAGGACCAGACTCATTTTCTTTCCCTTATATGGATGATCACCTCAGGCTACTTGCAATCTCATAGCAGGAAGATGAATTGCAGTTAATGAAACCACTCGGAGGGTAAATTATTTACCCAAATGAGTAAGAATAGCAGAATCTGGCCCGTGGGTGGAGAACTGCAGAATAACTCAGCAGACAAATTTTGATGTGCATCTTGTGTAAGTTGCTCTGGTGTGCATTTTGTTAGTAAATTAATTTACTATGACAAGGGGAAAGTTCACCATTGGAGAGCTGCATTCAGCGATATATGTTCTGTATCATCATGCCCAGCTTAATGGAAAATATCTCCCTGTACAAGTCGACATAATGGAATTTGACCTCTCAAAACAGCAAGGGGATGAGCACAGGTGCAGCACACTACACTTGCTGCTATTCACACCTTTTGCATGGCCAGTACAATTCTCCCCTACACAGCAAAGCAGGGCTTGAAATACAGCTTCTAAGTAGATGGCAGAGTATGGCAGAAAAGAAAAAGGAGAGATAAAAACATTGCTGAAAATACCACAGATTTCTAGAGACTGACAGTGGGGAGGGGGATGAAAGGAGAGAAAAACCAATTTCATCTCCAAAGAGTCTCAGAGGCAGAATCGTTATCACTAGCCGCATCTTCTGTCGACAGTCTGTTCTGCTCTCTCTTTCTGCCATCTCATTTCTTTACCTGCACAGGCTGTCTATGGCCATCCTTTTTATATTTGCTTTTTCATGCCGAGAGGAGCCTTCCTTTTGAAGCACTGGTGATACAGTCTGTTTCTTGGGAATGTAGCAAGTAGGGCAGACTGATTGGGCAATGAGGAACCGAAAACTTTTAATCCAATTTCTCAGTCTGATACAGTCTTTCAGAAGTTGTCTGTGATCAGTTTTGGGTGTTCATCTTAAAATTCCTAAGACAAGTGGGGAAGGGCAAGAGGGAGAGCTACTTAGCCGTTCCTCCGTAGGGAGTACCAGCTAGGCTTGAACACAGCCAACCATCACAGCCAACCTTCACTGAGGAGGAAAAACTGCAGAACAATGAAGACGTAAAAATATTCTGGCATTTTTATCCAGGGATCAAAAATGATGCCATAGCAATGTCTGGTGCAATCTCGGGATGGCAGGATATGTGTCCCACATGGAAGAGGGATGCAGATGCTAGGGGAAAATCAGGCATCAGAATATCTCCCTCCTTGTGTAATAGTTTAGACACTACCAAAACTATATGTATTTTACGCTTTATTTTTTAAAGTGTGGATCTTGACTTCTCTGTGTGTCAGCATTCCCCAAAGGATATTATGTATCATTATTTCATGTCTGTGAAATTCTGTTTATGTATCATTTGTGTTTTAACGATAGTTCTGAAAACAAATCTTAATTGCTCCTGACTTTGAGCTAGGAACAAAGTATGGAGACTTCAGATCTGGTTAGGTGTCATGACTGAGCTGCTCTAATTGCTACTGAAAGGAACAAGCATGTTCCCTCCCCCTCCTCCTCCACCATCACCTCCCTGTTTTCCTCTTGGTTCTTGCCTGTCTAGTCCAGTCCCTTCCTGCAGCAAAAGATGTGTCTCACTGCCTTACTGAGTTTGCTTGACTCACTAATAGAGCAGGAAGCTGTAAAACTGCTCTTTGCTGAGATTATTTTCAGACAGGTGAGAAACCAGGCCAAGTACCAGGTCCTGCACTTGGGTCACAACAACCCCATGCAGCGCTACAGGCTTGGGGAAGAGTGGCTGGAAAGCTGCCCAGCAGAAAAGGACCTGGGGGTGCAGCTTGACAGCCGGCTGAACATGAGCCAGCAGTGTGCCCAGGTGGCCAAGGCGGCCAACAGCATCCTGGCCTGTATCAGGAACAGTGTGGCCAGCAGGACTGGGGAAGTGATTGTTCCCCTGTACTTGGCACTGGTGAGGCTGCACCTCAAATACTGTGTTCAGTTTTGGGTCCCTCGCTACAGGAAAGACATTGAGGTGCTGAGCATGTCCAGAGAAGGGCAACGAAGCTGGGGAGGGGTCTGGAGCACAAGTCTGATGAGGAGAGGCTGAGGAAACTGAGGCTGTACATACACACATATGCATAGACATCTTCAGAACAGATCAAGAATTGACCCAGAAAGCTTGGGTTCAGTGAAAGACAAAAGCCTGGGTGCTTTAGGATCAGGGGGCTTAGCCTATAATAACAATCTAGATAGCTTTTTTGCTAGCTGCAAAATTCAAAGCTAATTTCCCTAAAAGTTTAGATTTCCCTAAACTGCAAGGTTCTTCAGACTAACACAGTTAATTCTAGTACATCTTCTGTAAAACATGTATCTAAGTATCTCTCTGTCCCATAGCAATTTTTCCTTGAAAAAAACCTCTGCATCAGAGAAACTTTGCTTCCAGTATGTATTAAAATGTGCCTGTTTCACGTTGCATTCCCATATTCCTAAAGGAAGCTATATCCCTGTTCTCATTTTAACCAAGAATTAAGCTCGATGGAAATTAATTAGTAGAAGTTGAATTAAAGCAAGCGACATCAAGAGCAGTAAAAGTAATCCAGGACTAACTGTATTAGTTCCTACCCAATTAAATTGCTGAAACGTTTGAATTACTGCTGAGAGCACAATGAAATCATCAAGTTGGTCCCCTCTTCATCGCTGTGTTGGGCAGGTCCCAAAATTGCACATTACCGGTGGCAGTTCAGAGCTGGAACAACCCCAGGCTTCAGCAGCCATGAGTGAGATGCCTTGGCACAGCCAGCTGGCAGTGCCTGGCATGGTGTCCACCTGTGCTCTCTACCTACCTGTGGGCTCAGCGGCTCCTCAAGCCAGGATGGTGAGGAGTCCTCAGCCTGAGGAGCTGCTGAGCCCACAGGTTTCTCGTTGCCTTCAGAAACAAACTGCATTGCACAGGCTCAAGCTGTATTAGGCTGTTAGTCCTTATTTTCCTAATTACTTAATTCTTTATGAGAGTTTCAAAGAAAAAAATAAATCAGTCATTAAGAACTACCTTGGCACTCAAGTTAATGAAATGTAAAACTGGTTCATTAGGAGTTATTGTTCTGTTTGATTGATTTCATCACCTTCTGTCATTAGCACTAGGTTGTCTATGGAAATAGGGCATGTTTCAGTTAGTCTTTGACAGGGAACAAATGAATCTCTTATTCTCCTGCTAGAAGCTCAGGAAACTTTCAAGGGCTGCTCAAATCTACCTTGAAAATATATTTTAATGTATAAATATTTCTTTCTGATTTCCTGTGGCAAAGTTGTGTTACTGAAAAACATCACAAGGTTTGACATACGTTTGAACATGCCCTTTAGGCAGTGAAATTCCCCTGCAGAGTACTGAGCCTACCAGAAGAATCCAAATGTATTTTCTCATTTACGCCATTAATCAAAAAGAATATGTTGCAAACTATTCACAGAAGTTTTACTGCAGCGGGTTTATTGGGTCACGTTGCAAACCAGAAGCAGAAAAATGGCACAATATAAAATACAGAGTGTAGCTTTGTGGACAAGGGAAAAGCCTAGAGTAATTCACTGATTTAAACAAGGGGAAGTGTTTAGACAGAAAAAAGGTTTCCCATGTATATATAAAATAAAGAATTTGTAATATATTTTGTCCTGTTTGCTTTTAACTTTCAGTAGATATTTCTCGGGCATAGCTGCCCATGAAAACCAAAGATATTTATTTTCTTCTTCCCTTTTACCACTTTGTAGATTCCACACCGCAAATTTTAATTGCCCTGCTCTTCTCATATATCCGCTTCCAATTAATCTCTTTATTAAGCTCATGCCAACTTTTTCCTCTCATTTGGAAACAGTATCATCTGGAGAAGTCAGTGAGACACCTTGGCAATGACTGTGGCAGATTGCGGTTTACTTGTAATTCTTCAGATTATATGGAACAATGAAGATGTAAAAATATTCTGGCATTTCTATCCAGGTATCAAAAATGATGCCAAACACAGCATCACCCATTGCTTCTCTGCTACATTCTTTTTCAATTCGTGCTACCAATCACCATCAGGAAAAATAGCTTAATTAGCTGCAAGATGAATCTTAATCAGTTTGTAAGTGGAATTACAAGTGGAATTGACTTTGCCTGGGATTGGAGTCAGTGACTACTGAACAATTTTTCTAGCCTAAGAAGATGCTCTCCATTGGAATCTGCTGCTGTGTGGCATGTTGTATGTCCGTCCACAGGGTGTGAAAGGGAGAAATGTCTGTCCATAACGTGTGAAAGGGAGAACAGAGAAGGGAAAATGCTGCAATTCTTTTCCAGTCTTTCTATATGCAGTTTCTATTCTTTGCACCAAGTTCAGGCCAAGTGATCTCATTATACCAATACTGAATCTGGCTCTCTGTAGCCTCCCTTTATGAGAGCGTAAAGCAATTCCAGAAATATTTTGAAGTTGCACTAAGGTTATGTAGAAAGTAAAAAACCCCACCATTTAATAAGCTAATTATCTGTGGCCTCTTGCATTGTGCAGTTATTTACATGAGTGATCTGAAGTAATTTAAACAGGCAGTTTATTTTACACAGTATAATAATATGGCATTTGCGGGGCTGTGATCACTTAGATATGTGGTAGCTCGAAAGGATAAGAGACTTAAGTGTCATCTTTTCTAGTCCAGTGACTAAATTATACATTGCAGTGTATTGATTAAGAAAAGGTTTCTACAGCTGATACTGTCAGAGAAGTTACTGTATTGTCATATAGATTAAAATCAGTCCAGCTTTAGGTCTGCAGACTCTCTGAAATGAGTTTAAGTTAGGAATTTGCACCAGGCTGATTTTAAATTTGTTTCACTGGCAAGAGTGATCTAGGATAGCCAAGGCCCACCCACTTGCAGCTTGTTATTCCAGAGATTTTAAAATGCAGCCCAGCTGTTTCCAGAGGTCTGTGTGCTCTCTGTTACTAGAAGAGAAATGGAAAGCAAGTAACTCATTCCTGGAGATGGAAAAAAGCATCTTCATTGTAGGCACAAGTGACCACCAAGTGGACACTTTCGATATTGCACATGAAAGGTTTTGTAAACTGTAAACAGACCTTCCAGAGAGAAAATGTGTTGCTTTTCTCCATTCACATAAGCAAATCGGAATTTATAGCATTTTTCTTTTTTTTTTTTTTTTTTTGCTTTGTTCTTTGGCTCAAGGGCTGTGCACTACAGTATTCTACGTTTAAAAATAAAATTAAATGTAGCAACCATGTGTGAGATCATAGCTCACTTACAAGTGGGTATGTCCATTTCTTAATTTCTCTTCTAAAAATGCAAATCTGAAATAGAAAAAAAATAATCAGGATTTAGCAAGATCATGGGTGACTTTCAGTATGAGTTCTGTATAACTTAATTGCTTCCAATTATTTCCTTGAAGATGTACTTTGCAGTTTCTTTGTGAATGATGAATGGCTGGGCATGGAGCAAACTGAAAAACGATCCATTAGTGAAATTCAATTTTCTATCAGTCTTTGCAAGTAATACCTTTTCTTTAGGTAATGTATTGTTAGTTTGCACGCATCCAATGTTGTATGACATTTGTTTAGGGAAAGGTAGACAATTTAGTTGCTGCATTGCTTACACCAAATCACTCGTGATTACACCAAGGTTAAATAGTATTAGTGCGAGTGGCTCCCCTGTGTTACTCCTGAACAAGAAATCCGCACGTGGGATCCCGTCCAGCTGCCTGAGCTGTGGCAGTGCCACTGCTGTATGATGGTCCTCTGTTACACAGAAGCATCCTCGAGGAACCTGAGTGGTTCTGGTGGCCAGGCCTATTTCTGAGGTGCTCGTTGCCACACAGTCATCAATAGCCAATATACATGTTTATATGTTTATACAAGGAGTGCCATGGTGCTGCCTCCTGCTTTGAGAAGACTTATCTGTGGCTGAGAAGCCTCGGAAGTAGATTTCCATAGCTGCTTCTGCAGGCACAATCTTTGTATGCTATTTACAATGCACTTCCTCACACAGAAAAAGAACAGAGAGAGAAGAGAATTTGCTTCTCATCAAAACCAAGTTGGTGTGTACTGTTTACACGGTAGATGTGTCTTCCACGAGATGTGACATTACTCTCCATCGCTTCCTATGCTATTTTAAAATCTGGCATTGAGTCAGCTCTTCCTACCAGGCCATATTGGTTTTTGCAAGCTGTCTTTTGATGAGAAACTAAATTGACTGAGAAATACTTTATAAAGCAATCGGGCATCTTTTGAACAAACTTAATTTGTTATGGTTTGGAGCCAATGGCCACTGCAGTTAGCAGGAGTCATCCCCTGGTTTTCAGTTGGCTTTGACAGTACAAGTATCTTTCAGCTTTAAGGATGTGTGATTACAAAAATCCCCACTTAAGTTTACTACCCACTTGTCCCTATCTACATTTGTACAACGGATAATCAAAATTTTGTCCTTTTTCTTAAAAGTAGAACTTCATAAAAGCTTGAAAAATGCCTTTGTGTAATGAAACTTTTGCTTCAAAACTTCATATAATTAAATTGGCATTACTTATTTTTTTCTGAAGTGACGTGTTTTCATCCTTTTCCTATCTTCTTTTTTCTGTCATTTTTCTTCAGTACAATCCCACTTTCTTCTCTACGTACATTTTTTCAGTTCTCCTTATTGTTCAATTATTTATCTTTTCTATCCTTCCTAGCTGTTACTTATCTACCACCAACAGCATCTGTCCATCATTTCCCTCCTCAGAGGACTCCGTGTGTTGTAGAAGGAAGCCCTTCTTCCACATCCTCAGCAAGAGGCTTCTTCGGAAAAAAAAAAAAAAAAAAAAAAAAAGGCCTTAATTTTGACCCAATGTCAGTAGAATTATTTTTGATTTACACTAAGGTACACAAAAGGAGGAATACACAGAGATGCCATTACTAGACAATATTTAATATTCCTTCCTTTCACAACTCCCTGTTTCCTAACTATAACTAAATTGTGCTACAGATGCACACACGTGTTCTTACCAAAAGAACACACAGCAAGTCTCCCAAAATGAAAAACAAGGATTGCATTATTCTGGATGTGACCCTCAGTCTGGGAAGAGGGGAGATCCACCAAAGGATGGGGAAAGGAACCACGGTGAGACCATGACAGACACCGAAGAGCAGTCCTGCAGAGCTGCAACCCGGGAGGAAAATTCCAGCTGGGGAAGCACTTAAGCTCCATTTCCTTGAGGAGAGTGTGCAGCACTGGCCAAGTCTCTTCAATATTTCTCTTTCACTTTGGCAAATCAACAACTTATAAAAGACTGAAATAAAGTCTCCCAACACTTCAAAATATATTCAAAGAAAAATTGAAAATGACATCTACTCTCGCACACGGTATGTTCCATGCGCTTTCAGCATGGATAAACTGGGCATGGTGTTGGGATGAAAAGTCCAGATAAAATACAGGGTAGTGGAGATTAAGTTGCAAAAGGGTAAACGTTTTGGCTTTTGGGCTCTGTGGTCATTCCAAAGAGAAGTGCTGGACTGAAGCACTCTCCCAGGGCTGTGGTTCTCATTTGCAGTCAGGCCACACCTAGCTGGGCTATTGACCCTTTGCGTGCCTCTCTGTTACACTTGCTTGTTGCATGACACAAGTCCTACCATTCCCATTCGAGCCATCACCTTGTTATATTAAAGCAGAACATCAGGACAAGCAGGCAGAAGCACAGAGGGCTTTAGTGACTCTTAGGCAGAGGAATAGACATTGAACAAACCTAAGTGCATGTTTTCCTCTTTTTAGAGCACTGGCACAGCTGGCCTAACACGCCAGCAAAGAAGGGATCAATTGGTATAGCTATTCAATGACTTTCCAAGATACATTGGCTCCTCAGTTTGCGAGCCAGTCCTCCAAAGGTGATGGGGAAGAACAATTTACTAACAGCCTCTCCTACTGTTCTTTCATCTGTGCTTCAAAATCAGAAGAGGGAGCATTACCTGCCCTTTCTGAGCCTAAGATCCCCAAAATAGAAAGACTGCCTGTTCCTGGGCAACATTAGGGCAGTGCAATGTGGAGTGTGCTGCCAAAAGCACATTAATATGTGGGTGATCTGCACATTAAATTCAGAGGAGTTTTTTTTTGTCTGGCTCTCTGCCACTCTCTCTAATTTGAGACAGACCCTCCAGCCCTCTAGATGGGTTAGCCAGTCTTCAGGTTAATTTTGGGTTCCTAACAGCGACATTTTCAACATGTCACTGCTGCACCCTGACAAGACGACACGGAAAACACAGATTGCAATATAGTGTACAGATTCAGCAAAATAGCACTTACAGGGAGGGGCAAAGCCACGTGATATAGAGCCAGGAAAAAAGGAGTGAAGAGTTATCCAGCAGTGCACCGCAAGATGCTTGCATTCTACTTTATGCTCTCATGGTTTGCAGATAAATCTAGTGTCTAAGATGAGAGATTTCAAGATCTATGGTGTCCTGAATTGGCTTAGTTAAGCAGCTAGTGACTACTGAAGGCTTAGAGTAATCAAGTTTTGGTATTTTGAGAAGACACTTGAGGATTTCAAGTTGCAATAAGTTTTTGAGTGTGTTTTCTAACAGGAAAATTACAACCTTATTGATATAGGGGCTACCAGAGTTGCAGAAAGGTTTGATGCATCAACCACTGGGCTAGGAGGTTGGGGACAGGAAGAGGTTCATAGAAATGAGTAAGGAAGGAGAAGAACCCCAAGCATCCTAGGCATCCTGAGCATCCAACCCACCGTTGTAGGGCACAGAGCAGAGCTCCTCAAGCTCGTGCCAACCAAGCCATAAAATCAACCTAGCACAGCAGCCACCCTGCTGTACTGCTGTGCTCAGGCAGGCTCACCTGTCTACTGCACAGTGGCCCGACACAGTGGGGTCTCATGGGGCATCAATGCAAATGTCTCTGTTCTGAGTTGGACTGGATGGAGCCACAGGGTGATACATGCCCTGGGAATATAAATCCTCCACTTGCCAGACTCAGTATAGTGAGGGGACACTGGAGATGACAAAAGGAGCAGTCAATAAATTGTGGGGCAGAGGAAGGGGGGCAGAGAGAGAGAGAAGGGTCCTTTAGTATTTATTGTTACTTGGGCTGCTGAGCCACACAGGCCCCGTTTCATACTGGTGCACCATTGTGCAAGGATGGGAAGAAGGATCACAGGACCAGGATTCTAGACTTAGATTCAGTTCTTGTCTCAGTTGCAATATTCCTCTGGGTCTACATCTTTGTCCACAACAGCAAAAGCTCGCTGCATAGTCCAATGTAGGGACACGGTGCACTCCAACAGGATTCTGACCAGGGACTTGGGCACACAAGCACCCCACACTCTGCTCTCGCACGTAAACATCAACATTTGCTACGTAGGTTGACTGTTATATGCCCCATACTTTGATTAATAACCTATTAAAAAAGAAAACAGTACTTCTGTTGTTGGAGGAAGCTTGTGAGGCTCAAACTCATTAATTACTATATGGCACACATGCATATATAGAATAGGAAGGCCATGAACATACCTTAATATTCAGCACTCTAAAATTTACATACGTCACATAAGCAGCCCTGCTTCTTCAAAGGGCAGAGCAAGGTTACCCCTGGAGCCATAGTGCTGTGAAAAAAGAGGGACAGTGTACGATACTTTGATTTGTTTTAGTTAAGTGCTATTCCTCTAAATGAGTTTGGGCTCTGAGGCCACATTCTCCCTACCACTTAGTTTTGAAAAGCCAGAGGTAATAGGTGAGGTCTCACGTTTCTGGAATGTCAACGGCAAGGCAATTTCCAAATGTTATCAGCTCTGCTCACCTTTAATCAACAAAGTCAAACCCAGCAGAATTGGGCGTAATTCCATCATTGGATTTGGCCCATAAACTTTTATCTCCTTCTGCTGGGTCCAGCACAGATAGCAGCCTGTTCTGTTTCCAGGGAAGATTTCATACTTGGCCAAAAATATACGTTGTGATCAGAAGGCAGAGAGAGAAGTAAAGTCACCCAGAAAGCATAGTCATCTCTTCACTGACAAACAGCAAAGCAAGAACCAAGCTTAGTTATACACTCCTCCATCCTGCAACAAGGTTCTCTGTGGAAAAGTAAACTGCTTCCACATGCCTTATTTCAGAACTGTGGCCATCATGTGTTGAGAATCTGTCGAAAATAACAGGGAAGAAAAGCATAGCCTTAATGAAAAGAATGATGTTTTGAAGCAAAACCATCATTAAAATTTAGAGAGGAAAAATCTAACAAAGGAAAATTACCATCCTGTAAACTTCTGGGAAGAGTTTTATCCAAAGTCTGGTAACATGAGGAGCTTTTCTTGAAGCTTGGGACACACTTAAGTTTAGAAGAGGTTAAAGCAATCAGTGAGGAATTCCTTAAATATCAGTTGCAACTTGCCTATTTAAATTTACTGTCACTAGTCCAAAAACTGTTGTGTGCAGGAAAGCACACAATCCAACTAAGATGCATTCTTCTGCAAGTCCGTATATATAATCTTTCCTTTCAGTCTAGCAGTCTACCTAACGTAGTGTGAGCACCTGATATTTAGAAAGTTGGGCTTGTGACCCACCTAGACAGAACCATGCAAAATAAAGAGGAAAAGGGGAAGACAGAGCAGGAAACAGCAAGATTAATTAAAGAGGCTGAAGACAACTAATTTACAGCTTTTCATGTTTTTTTCATTTTTCCCCCTCAAAAGCGCAGTAAAGTAACTGTTGTGTATTTATCTTACTTAGGAGAAAGGACAAAGAAATTGAGCAATGTGAGATTTTTAGATGCCGTACACCTGCATATAGGGACATGACCACTGCTTGAAAAAAGAAATGAGAGTGAAATTTCACACATTTACTGTAGCATCTTTAGAAGCTTTCTGGTGCATTTCATCATTTCACATGCAATTCTTCATCAAGGATGGCCACAGCAATTAAGGCAATGGTATCTGTGTTGGCCTCCCACAGCCCGTGGCTCTTAGTCCGCTGCTGTCCCACAAAGAGGATTCACACATCTGTCCTCTCCTCAGACCAGTGCTCCAGTTTCAGGCCCCTCACCTACTCAGCTGCTGTTGCTTCAGCTGCCTCATACACGCTACACCCTCGTCATTCAAAGGCAATGACACAATTATCCACGAATGATTTATTTAGAACAAAACTATTGCATAAAGAACACATTAAAAAAAAAAAAAAAAGCAAGAAATAGAGTATCTTAGATATTTAGATAGTTTTGTCTGGACCAAGGAAGGCCAAGCATCCTTATATTTTCTTTATAAAGTATCTTGCTTTGTCACCCTCTGTCCCTAAACCATTCCTGATAAATGTGTCTTTTCCTACTCTTCCTTTCTCCTCTGTTCCCAGACAATTTTTATGTATGCACATATTCTTCTCACCTCCAAATTACCAGCCTTGTAAAACAAAGACAATTTCCAAGGCCCTCAAAGCAGATAATTGGGCTTGTTATCCTGCAGAAAAGTTTTTGTTGTTTTCTGTTTGGTAAGCCACTGTGTAGTTTCCCTGTTTGTTCTTCACATAATCCTTTGTGGATTTTAGATCAATACAGGCTTGTAGAAAAGTCTGATAATACTGTACACAATATTTTCACTGTATGTTTCCCTAATGTGTTTTGGTTTGGTTGTTTTTTTGGTTTTTTTTTAGCTTGTGTCCTTGATTTGTATTTTTGGTGTGTGGGGTTTATTATGGACGTGGGAAAAATGTACCAGAAATTACTTCCATGTAGAAACATGGGAATGGAAAGAGGTCACCAGAATCATCCCTTGTTATGTCGCATAGTACCTTTCATAAATGCAACAAACTGCTTTTAAGAAGCAATTTCTTCTTTTTTCTTATCATTCTCTTTCCTAGTGCTCCTGCGCAAGGGTTTCCCTAATGTAAGTGGGGACAGAAACTTTATACCCGTTTCTAAGCTACATTTGTCCATGTGCAGTTGATGTTGCCGTCTGCTCTTCCACCAACAGAGAGCAGTGCTGGGTGTCCTGGTGCCAGGGCCAGGAGTGGCAGCCAGGGCCTGTCCCACCACTCCAGCCGGGAACAGGCAGCCGGGGGGCATTGGGGCAGCCCCAGCCCTGGGCAGTGGGCACCTCACTGGGGACAGGCTGAGGCTGGGTTCAGCCTGAGAATCCCCAGCTCAACGTGGCCTATGGCCAGGCGAGGCAGGGCTGGGATGATGGGGTGGGAACCGTAGCTCAGGTGGGGCTGAAGGCAGCCCTGGGAGCCTCTCCCCACCATCACCAGTGGGACGGGGCAGGCCTCGGGCTCCATACCCAGCTGGCCCCTGTCCCAGGCAGCCAGACCTGCAGGAGAGGGTGGATGTCCTCAGGCCCTTACAGCCGCTATCCATAACTGTTTTCCTCCCTCTTGTGTGCTAACCCCAGCGTAAAGAGTGCTTGCAACCGCGTAATTCCTCAGTTGGTTACTCCAGCCCAAGTCGTACGCTCAGAGACTCTTCATTTCTCTGACCATCTGAGCAGTCCCTTAGAGACCTTCTGCTGTGGTTCCAGCTCACTGCCCACGGGTGGCTGGAGCTGTGCCCAGCAGCCCAGTTGCGACACACTCACCACAGCCCTGTGCAAGGTCCTAGCACGTACACAGTCCCACAGCCACCACCCGCCGAGCTCCCAAATGACTTTGTTCTCTCCCACGGCACCTCCTGGTAGCTCACAGACCTCTGGTGACCTGCTGGTATGCCCTGCTCCTTCTCACTCATTTCCAACTCATGAGCTCCCACTTACTGAATTTCACGGAATTGTCAGAGTTGGAAGGGACCTCTAGAGATCATCTAGTCCAACTCCCCTGCCGAAGCAGGGTTGCCTAGAGGACATTACTCAGGACTGCATCCAGGCGGGTCTTGAAAATCTCCAGAGAAGGGGACTCCACGACCTCCCTGGGCAGCCTGTTCCAGGGCTCTGTCACCCTCACCATAAAGAAGTTTCTCCTCATATTTAAATGGAACTTCCTATGTTCCAGCTTGTGCCCGTTGCCCCTCATCCTATCGCCAGAAACCACTGAAAAGAGTCCGGCTCCATCATCCTTCAACCTACCCTTTAGGTACTTGTAAACATAGATAAGGTCTCCCCTCAGCCTTCTCTTCTCCAGGCTGAAGAGCCCCAGCTCTTTGAGCCTTTCCTCATAAGGGAGATGCTCCAATCCCTTAATCATCTAAGTTGCCTTACGCTGGAATCTCTCCAGTAGTCCCCTGTCTCTCTTGAACTGGGGAGCCCAGAACTGGACACAATATTCCAGTTGTGGCCTCACCAGCGCAGAGTAGAGGGGCAGAATGACCTCCCTTGACCTACTGGCCACACTCTTCCCTATGCAGCCCAGGATCCCATTGGCCCTCTTGGCAACAAGGGCACATTTCATCCCTTTTTCATTTGTTGTGATCCTCAGGATGATCAAGTTGTTCCATTTTCCTTCTCTGTCCTGACTCCATATCCCACCTTTATGCCTGCAGCAAATTTTATCAGCACATTTCCTAATATTTGTAGCACTGTGGACCGCACTGCCCCACAGGTTTGACTGAGTGGTGAACCTCCCTCAGTAACTCAGCTAACAAATACTTTTGCTACAGCCAGGGGCCAGCCACCATTTTTACAGTTCAAGAATGTCTATAAAACAATGTGAGTTACTGAATTATTATATCCATACATGGTTAACAGCTATACGTATCAGAGCTAATCAATTACTCGTGATCAGAGGCAGCTTCAGCAGTTCCCATCTGATAAAGCTATCTTTCATTTAGGTCAGGCGCAGGGTAATAGCAAGCCTCACCTGAATTTGTACCTTTCTGCATGTGGAATGACTTTATGCCTTTCTGCCATTGTTAGGAGCTGAAAAAAACCTTCACTAGGTGAAGAACACTTTTGCATCTTACTGCTCATATTACACTTTCCTTTTCTAATCTATCTAAACCACAGCTAAAATCTATCCATATCTCCCTAATCTATCTAAACCACAAGCGTGGGAAGGTCGAAAGGACACTCCCATTTTTGGGTGGAGTAATGCAGTTGTCCAGACAGGCTCTGGCCAAGATCTCCCAAATTTCTCCCATATTACATTCACCCCTACTACATTCCCCCTCACCATCGTTATCATTTCTCATATTTCTCTTGCACTGTTTATGCCCCTCGCTCCCCACCTTTCGCTGCAGAGCGGGAAGGTCGTTACCACCCGACCACCCCCGCCCCCCCCCCCCGGCGACGCTGCCCCACGCAGGACAGACCCACGCCCCGCCACCCCCGCTCCCCGCCGCGGCCCCCGGCCCCGGGCAGGACGACCGCCCCGCCTCCCTCTCCCCGTCTTGCGGCAAGCCCCGCCCCGAGGCCACCGCCCCGCCCTCTCCTTGCCCGCGGATTGGCCACGGCGGCGTGCCGCGAGCGGGGGGCGGGGCTGGCGCAAGGGTATTTAAGGCGCCGCGGTGGCAGCGACTGGCGCTTATGAGCCGGAGCCGTGAGTGGAGGTGGTACGTTCGAGTGGCGGCGGCTGTGGTGGTGCGGGGGGTAGGGGGTGGACGGGTCGGATCCCCTTCGCGATGTGGCGCCGTGGCCCGGCGCGTAGGGCCTCGCCTGGGCGGCTGCCTCTGCGCTGCGGCCTTGCGGGGAGGTGCCGGTGGGTGCCGGGCCTTGCCCGGTGCCCTGCCGTAAGAGGCAGCTCGTGTCGCGGCCCGGCCGGCTCTCCCAGCCGTGGCCGCTTCTCTGAGGGAAGCTGCCGCTGCCCCCCACGTCCGTCCCCTTCCCCACGCCTGTCCTTTCTCCCCGCCAGCCTCACTTCCCCGGCCTGCGGCTTACCTCTGCGCGGTCACAGAGCTAGGGGGCCGCAGTGAACTTTCCCTTCTGCTGCAAAACCTTCTAAAGTCTCAAATTGGCCTTTAAATTCACCTCAGCCCGAATGGCACGGTCAGTAATGTGGGCATGGAGTTGTGTGGTGTTAGTTTCGGGGGCTTGTAGGAGGTGTTGAGTGGCCTGTGGTGGCTGCAGACCTGTCCTGACCTGGTTAAATGCTCTCCTCTGAGGTGCTTGTCCTGCCTGCAGGTAAGGGGAGCAGAGTGGTCATAGTGCACATAAGTTTCAAGTGCCCCTTGGGTTATTATCTTTTTCCATAATGCAGCTCCTGTAGTGCTGTGGAAAGGTAGAACCGCAGAGCCTCTTCCATGCAGGTAGGAAGGATTCAGTTCTCCACTTTGAAGGACCTGCAGGAAATTCTGGCCCTGTTTTTTAAGAGGGAAGGGGGAGTCATATCCAGCCCTGTGCTGTGCAGTAAGCAGCACTTGCTCTTCCAAGTTTGAAACTCTCTGGGAGGGGACTTTTTTTTGCAGGTCTAGTGAGACTTGAGTGATTCAATACTCCTCTAATTTTTAAGTATATTTAACTGTTTAAGGCAATACTTAAAGTAGTTGTCCCTGATTTAGCAAGTAGTTCAGCTCTTGTTTGTGTTGGACAGAATATCAGCCTCCATGTGACATGTTGTATTTTGTGTCTGTGCTGCGCAGCTAAATCACTGATGTTGCTTTAGGAGTTGTTTGAGTGAAGGGGAGGGTTAGGTGCCCTGTGTACTGGTTTTCCTTAAAAGCTCCAAATGAACCATGCCTGAGCTCTAACTGCATGTGAGGATATTGTGGCTTCTTTCAGGAAATCGGGCTTCAGTGGGAAGCATGGCTTTAACTTGGTTATGTCTATATAGTCCTTTTGAAGGTGTTCATTTTTCACCATTAATGACTATTGGAGAATGCTTGAGCTGTCTGGTGGTTTGGGGTTGTTCTAATTGGTGCTTAAAACTCATTATCCAAATGATGGATGCTGTAAATTAAATAGAAGCCATCTTTAGTGAGTGAAAGTCAAAGTTCAGTGACCTGTGTAAGTACAGCCCTGCTTGAAAGAAAATGTGTTCTGTAAGTCTTTTGTAGATTTGGGGTGACAGGATGCCCCTATATCACAGTATGTTGTGTGGGACAACCTGCAGATTGAAAGTGTTCATTTCAGCTATATAGAGTAGTCAGCTGTTCAAGAAATCCTAAGACAAATAGTCAAATGTTTTAACAACTATCATACTTGTCTTGTGACTTCCACATAGAAGTGGAAGAAAAGCTTAAGGGATCCGGCATAAAGCTGACTGAACAAAATACTGAATCACAGCAGTTGGTGCTGCTGACCATGCTTGTTCAGTGTAATACACAGACACTGGAGTTTTTCTTTGTGGTTGAGGCAGTTGGATTTCAGACATGTATTTGTAGAGCTCATTATTCTTCTGGCTTAGAGGAGGTGATGTTTTTTTAGTTCTAACTTGAGAACTAGGTTTAAGCTTGTTGGGTTTGTTGATTGAATGGACAGTATGTCTTTTAAATACGGACTTCGGACTGGTAAGGAAGACAGAAAACTAAGGAGAAGAGAGGCCGTGGATTTTTTTCTCACATGAACTTCAGTTGAAACTGAAAAAGAGAAGTGGTAGTGCTGAACTAGTCACTGACCACTTGCTTATGGCCTGCTGGGGCTCATTTCTGTTTCTGTGGCTTCACTCTGACCTTTGGGAAGTCTGGCAGATTAGGACCTTAATGCTGAAGAAAGCAGTTTTTAAGCTGTCTGTTTTTAACCTACTTTGTAAATCACAAAGTAAAGGTGTGGTGCTTACTTGGACCTGGCTACTAGCATTCAAGCCTATGGCACACTACAAATTACTGTTGCTTATTAAACCTGTGAAATCTAAATTATTTTTCTGTCACAGAATCTTCAGCAACACCAGTCTGTTCAGAAGATGTCAAGTCTTCAAACCCTCTTTACATATATTGATGAACACCAGGACCTCTATATTCAGGTAAGTTTTCTTTGAGTTCTGTCCTGCAGCAGAGACAGCT
Organism: Numenius arquata; assembly: GCF_964106895.1. Lineage (NCBI taxonomy): Eukaryota > Metazoa > Chordata > Aves > Charadriiformes > Scolopacidae > Numenius > Numenius arquata. Next base: position 31,354,854 of record NC_133579.1, read on the forward strand.
AGAGGATATTAAAAGTTAGGTGGTCAGCTTTAAGTTTGTTGTTACACCTGTATATTAAGCCCAATAATAAAGTAGTGCCAAGTAATTGGGGAGAGGGGGAAACAGGCAGCAGGTGTGACTGTTTTGACTCAAGCCAGAAAAATTTGTTTCTTAAGTTTAGGTATAGTTCTGTTCAAAGACCTAAATCTCCATGGTAGATTTATTAGGAGATGTGCTATTACTGTGTAATAATAACTATTACTGTGTAATGAGGCAAGCAGTGCCTTATTTAGAGGTACAAGAAGTTTGACACTGGTTCCTGAATGCCAAACTAGATTTATATTGTCCTTATTCATTCTGAGATGGGAAAGAAAGATATTCACAATACTGGAATAAAGATTTCTTTTCTCTTTTTCTCTGTTCTTGTTGGGGTACAGAGGGGGAGGTTACCTCTGTACTTTGCTATTTAATTTCACCTCGTATTGCAATCCCTTTCACCTGTGAAGGAATCAGTGGTATAGCACTGCAAACTCCTAGGGAAGAACTATGCCAAGTGTTCAACTTCTGCTATTTGCTCTCACTGATCTCACATGGGAGGGAAAAAGCTAAGGCAGCCTTTCTGAAAAGCCTGAAGGACATAAGCTGGTTCTGGATACTTAAAGAACAGCAACCAGAAAGGCACAATATGCACAAGCTGTCATACTCTTAAGCTTATCTTATGTCTCTGTAGACTTTGTGCTACACTGCAGGGGCAGCTGTAGGAAAGTGAGGCTTTAGAGAGCTTTTGTGTGTAATGTTAATGGTTAGAGTACACCTTTGAGCAGAGGACAAAGCTGATTTGCCTCAAGTTTAAGCTCGACTAAAACAGTATTAGTTGAAACACAATGTATTGTATTGGTATAGTGCCTTCCATGCCATAATTCATTTGTAGAAAAAAAGCTTTAGTTTTTCTGTCTTTCTGTAGCGGCTGGCTCAATGGGTGGCAATCCAGAGTGTGTCAGCATGGCCGGAGAAGAGGGCTGAAATCAGACGCATGATGGAGGTTGCTGCGAAGGATATTGAGCGACTGGGAGGCACAACCCAACTTATGGATATTGGGAAACAAAAGGTATGTGAGCATCTCTGTGTAGAAAAAGATCTCTTTTGAAGAGAAGGTGTTTTGCACTAGGAGGTCCTGGCTGCTTACATTCCCAGTAAGAAAGGCACTTAGACTCCACAAAGTATCATTTAAAATGCTGTTCATGAGAGCTACCACTACAAAAGTGTAGATAATCTTATGTCCCTTCAGATGCTGGGAACACCAAGCTGTGTAGCATCTAGCAGGCTTCCAATCAGCATGCAGTGCAGATCCTATTCATGGCAATATTATCCCATTTCATTTATTCAAGCTGTTCAATTCGGCTGCCAAACAAAAGGGATATTCACATGGGAACTTCTTGCTGCATTTTTTTAGATAAGGGCATGCGGGTGGTGTAATCATCAGTACCAAGTGGGAATTGCCTGCAAGCTACAGTCAACTGGTGAAGTTTATCCTGCAGCCCAGGGATATGCACAACACAGTACAGGCAGGAAGGCGAAGCTGTATGCGCAGTGTGGGCTTGGGTGTACTCAGGCTGACTATGAGGCTCACTAATTCTTTCGTGTCTGATGGTCTTCTGGTCAGGATCACCATGGAAGGGTCTTGTGGGTAGTGGTTTAGAAAGGCAGTAGCTGATTGGGGTGTAGGATAATGTCTTTCCTGTCACATGGTCTGACCTTCCTGTTAAAACCTTTGTTTATAGCAAACCTTGGGGTCCAGATCAGTTAAGCATGTTGTATATTACATTTTGGACTGTGTATTAAATGTATTTTAAATACTTTTCTAACTGAACATGAGCAGAGCATCTGGCAAATAAAAATGTTAGGCATTTTTAACAGCAGGCTGGTGTTGGACCTTAGACCCATGGACTGTTAAGATACTTACTGAAGTTTCAAGAAGTCTTCCAAAAGACTTTTAGGCTCTTCCAGAAGTGTTATATTTGTCACAGGATTGCACTGCTCCCTTACCAGATACAAAAGGATCCTTAATAGGATGAGCCCCCTCCTTATTTTCAACTATCTGGACTGTTTTTCTTCACCTGAGAAATGTATGTGCTTATGAGAATGATAATGATAACCTCATCCTAGGGACCCATCCACTTGATATGCTCCTCCTTTGAAGTGCCTAGTCACTACATGTCACAGGACCCATACCAAAATTTTTAGACTTTTGCATTTCGATAGTGACATTTGAAATCCTGTTGTACTGGAGTTCTTGCTAGTTTAGAAGATTGTCATTGTAACTGGTGCTAATGACTGCTGGATGAAATCTCAGAGCAGTTCTTGCTTTTGGCAACTAGAGTACACTTGTTTGTAGTGCTAGGGGTCCCAGTAGGGAAGCAGCTGACTTCATGTGCCCTCTTGGGAGGGAGTCTGTCCAATAATTCTAGTTCTGCTACTACCTACAGCCTCAAATTCCATCAAAAGTTTCAATTAATTTAGAGACAAACTTGTTCCTTTCATTAGTGTAACTTTTGAGGGGCAAGAACAGATTTTATGGAGTTTATTACAAGTAACATTTCTATTTAGAAAACTCTTGCAGCTGGATTAAAGTTAACTTTAGTTTTGACTTTAATATTAAGTATCAACAAAACTAGTCTGTATTGTGTACTTTGCTGTATCAGTGAAGGACAATGTAAAGCAACTAGCAAATTTGTCTGATCTTAGTTTACTGCTGCACAGCAGTTTGTACTGTGTGCTGATTACTGTAAGGGTAAATTGTTGCAATAATGCTTTAATCACTTGGAGCTGCAGCTGTTCAAGGACCATGTAACCTGTTGATGATAAGAAATTGGAGCTTGGAGCCCATATGAGCAAAAATTAAAGCTGATCTTGATCTGCTGAACGGTGCCTAGGAGTGTGTGTTCACTGGAAGGGAAATACATGCTGACTGAGAATAGCATGTGATAATCGTTTATGGGGTATTCCAGAGGACTAAGAAAAGTTCAATTCTTGAACTAAGTTCATCAACACTACCCTGCACTTTGCTTTACAGCATAGGCTGGTATAGAGAAATACAACTGTTATGCTGACTGTATTTGTGTGTAGGCATATGTTACACTCAGTGATAACCACTGTCAGGAAATTTTTGTTTAGAGAGCTATACTATGGACAGGATGAAAGTGCAGTGGCAATCAGTGCAGAATGCAATATTGGCATTTATCACTTCTGCTTAGGTCAGCATTAGATATGGCAGTTTGGCATTCTGACAGCTTGCTCTGCTAAAATCTGATGGAGGATTGTTAGTTTAAAGCTTGGAACATTTTGGCTATTACTAGGACTTGTCTGGGAACTTACTGAGGTGGTGCTGTCATGCCTTCATAGGCACATTGCTTCTGGTAATCAGTTTGAGTAGCTTAGTTTTGTTTAGCTGTCTATGCCCCTGATCTCATAACCTCTGTAATGTTAAAATAATTCATTCATCTGATAAAAATGTGCCACTCTGACAGGCCACATTTTAATAAAACTTCTTGCCTCCTATTTCTAGCTACCTGATGGATCAGAGATCCCTCTACCACCAATTGTGCTGGGAACACTTGGCTCAGATCCACGCAAGAAGACGGTGTGTGTATATGGTCACCTGGATGTTCAGCCGGCAGCGCTAGAGGACGGCTGGGATAGCGAGCCCTTCACACTGGTGGAAAGGGAAGGTAAGAGCAGTGGACTTCACAAACCAATGAGCACTTACTTAACAAGCGTGGTGTTTCTCAACTGTGTTCCAAATTTGCACCCTTGATTGAAAGAGGGAAGGGAGAGTAAGAATGGACATGGCTGTTTACTTAATACTGTTGAGATAAAATATGCAGGAGAGGAAATGGTAAACAAGTAGTGCTGCAAAATCTCAGCTGCTCTCAGGGCTTGTTTCCTTTTCTGATAGTCTAGACTGTACTTGCATGTTACCTTTCTTGCAGCTACAGCAGTCTTAACTGCTGCCTTCCATGGTAAGTTTGTTGCCAGAAAGCTTTCTAAAACTTGTTTCTTGTGCTGTTCGCAACTTGCAGCCTGTAAGGTAATGTCAAACTGCAGGGATTTTGAACCACAGCAGGGGACTAACACAACACAGGTATGTTATGCCTGGAGACAGGAGTGGTACAGCAGCCTCCCTGGGTTGCTGTTGTGGTTTTGCATACTCTGCTACAATGGGTACTGCAGAAACGGTGTTTTACAGAGCTGGTGCCCAGACAGATGTCCCTCACCTGTAAATGGGGATGAAGAAATCATGCAGTAACTCTTGTTGAAATGACACATTGCCAATAGGCAAGAGGTGACTAAAACTTTTCCATTTAAAGCTGGTGCTACCAACAGCCTCTTCCTTGTTTCATTTGCTTGGTGTTGAGTGTCAAAGGTCATTTGAATAGAAGGACATTAACCATTCTTGTTGCATAACTGTTAATCATTGCCAAGAAAAGAAGTATGTGTGGTGACTAGTATTTCTGCTTGGGCACTTGGGCAAACACATTATCTTACCTGATAGCAAGAGCTAGCCTTGCCTTAGGCTGTGGCTTATCTCTGTGCAGCCTGGCAGTGTAAGAGGCATATTTACCAATGGCTCCTTACCTTGCAAGCTGTCTGGCCTGTTCTGTCACTGTGGTTACACCTAGTGCTTAGGGGTTGTAGCCACAGCTGTGAGTTGCAGTGATATCTGCCTCTACTGTGATCCCATATGCTACATTTTGTGGAACTTTCCTGTAGGCTGTAAAATTTTACTTTCACTAAAGGCCTTTCTGGGGAGATTCACATTTATCTGGAGAATCCAGAGAAGTGATTGGTCACTAGCTACTCAAGTCTTACTCTTCAAACAAAGAATTATTGAATTAAAGCTAATATTGGATAGGTTCCTGTTAAAAGGACGTAGCTTGTTTCTATACTTTACTGCTGTGTTTGTAGAAAATTGTTATTGTGAAGGTTATGGGAACAACTTAGCCCAAGGCAGTTATGTCTTTTCCAGGCTTATGTTCAGCTCCTATCCAGGGAGCAGCTGTGGGAAGAGCTGGGGTAGCTCTAAATAGGAGAACTGTTGCAGTCCTGTACCTGTCCCACTTGCATGGGTGTATGATGTGGGATGTAAAACTGATACTTGAGAAGAATCAGAAATGAAAGTTAATATAAGCAGGGCTAAAAAGCTTATCCAAAATGGTGTTTTCTCCTGCAGGCAAGAAATAACTGAAGCTTTATCCTAATTTTTCTCCACAGTGGTTAATTTGTATCTTGTTTCTACAGGAAAGCTGTATGGGCGAGGATCAACAGATGACAAAGGTCCAGTGCTTGCCTGGCTGAATGCCTTGGAGGCTTATCAACAAACTAACCAGGTGTGTGCCCAAAATATATCCTGCTTTAAATACAGCTGAGTCTAGCAATAAATGTTATCCAAAGCCACAAACCTTAGAGGCAAGCCTGCTTATTCAGCTAATGGGAGGAATTATGCAGTAGTCCTGTAAGTTCCCTGTTGTCCCAGTAGGGTTGAGTTGACTTGCTGACAAGTTAGTCTTGTAGATATTGCACTTTAAATATTTTTGCTTTAACACAATGTGTAGGAAAGAAAATACATATGCAAGCATCTGGAGCAGGAGGAATAATCAAGTATGATCACTTTCATGTAAGGATGTCAAATTAGCTTGGCCTTTAACAAAGCTTAGTGTCTCACTGCCACTGAGCTCTAAGAAGAGATTAATTTAGTAACACTAAACTGGGAACTTTACTGTTTCTGTTCAAGAAAGTTCGATCAGAAATAGCTCAGGATGTCTGCTTTACATTGCAAGACAAGTTGCTATTACTTGTGAGAAGAATTAATCCTTCTCAAGTGCTGTCTAGGCATAGAATATGGTAGACTGGATAGACAGGGTAGCTCTGACTCCCTTACTGTCCATGCAATTTCTGTAGTTAATGTTATTTTTCTAGCCCTGTAACTTACCTTTGGCAACAGATTTCTGTTGCGTTCCCACTGTTTAAGAGGATTGGGAACAAGTTTTCCTAGACCTTAGTTAAAACTTTGAGTTCCGTCAAATGAAGGGTGGTTTAAGTGCCCACAACACAAGTGCAGTCCAAACTTTGTGATACTTTGTGCATAATTAACAAATTGTACTGTCATGGAACTAATTCACTCATGTCCATTTTTCTGCTTTGTATATGACAGGTGAAAATTACTGATCACTGAAGGAGTCTGATGTTTTCACATGTTTAATCTGTTCTTGTTTTTCATTTTCAAAGGAGTTCCCAGTGAATGTTAAGTTCTGTCTAGAGGGTATGGAAGAATCGGGATCTGAAGGCCTTGATGAACTGATTTTTGCTCAGCAAGACACTTTCTTCAAAGATGTGGATTATGTTTGCATTTCCGACAACTACTGGCTAGGCAAGAGGAAACCTTGTATCACCTATGGCTTGAGGGGTATCTGCTACTACTTCATAGAGGTAAGTGCTGAAATACACTGCAAAACGAGTATTAAGCTGAATTTTCTACTGGAGAAGGGTGGTAGCTCAAACTTTCATGCCAGTACCTGTTCTTCAGGAAAGGTGAAACTGACTTAAGTGGAACAGTTTCTATTAATTATCTAAATATCTTCCTTTTACTATGCTATATGGTAGTTGGGTGGGAGGAATAACTTTCAGGTGTAAGAAGCAAGATAGGCCAGCACCTTCAGTGGAGGATTATCTCATGGCATAGATATCTTCATACAGGTATTTCCTTGAGTGCAGGAAGAGATGTCACTGCTGGCTGTCCCAGCCTTGGGAACTTCAACACTTGTACTGGGGGGCTTGTACTCTACAAAGCGATTTAAAAAAAAAAAAAAACACAAAACAACAATGAAAAGCATATTTGCTTTGATGTACTACAGCTGAGTGGTCTGGTTTCAAAAAGATGCATTCTCAAAATATATGCAGCAAAAAGCTAAGGTAAATGTCTGTGCATTTGACAGTATGGTCACACTAAAATTAACCTGAATCTTAATTCACTTCAAACCAGGTGGAATGTAGTGATAAAGACCTTCACTCTGGAGTTTATGGTGGCTCAGTACATGAGGCCATGACAGATCTCATTACTCTAATGGGTAAGAAAAAGCGAATTTCACTGAATGCATCTAAATGGGAGTAAGAGCCATCAAAGTAAAGAGTGAGTTTGCTGGGGGGGGGGGGGGGGGGCGGGTCCTAAGCGCTGCTTACACTAGAAAAGAAATGACCAAAGAAATGGTGCTTGCCAAGTGTGTACAAACCAGGCTGATGCACTAATTAAATATGATGGTCTTGCCAAGAAGTTTTCTCTACTTTAGCTTGCCTTAAAATCCTGCTGCAAACTTGTATGTTAGTTATATGAGCTCTTTTCTGCAAACTCTTCTACAGATGCCATATTGAACTCCTTGGGAATCCTGACTTCAGCCAGCCAAACATGTAGCAGTAGAATTAAATAACATTGCAAGGAAGTGCACATTTTAGATCACTGCAAATTCTATAAGTGCCTTCCATACTTAGAGGAACAGGCTCTGGGAGGTCAGAATTTCATTACCTTTACAGAATTTTCAGAAGGCAAAGACTTCTATTTCCCATGGGAAGTGCTCCCAGCAATGACACCTTGTTTCTTCTGGTTGAATTCTGATATTAGGTGCTTGTTTACAGGCTCTCTTGTAGACAAGAAAGGGAAAATCCTCATCCCAGGTGTTAATGAAGCGGTGGCACCTGTTACTGATGAGGAGCTGGCACTATATGAGAAGATTGATTTTGACCTGGAAGAATATGCAAAAGATGTAGGAGCAACAAAACTATTGCATGATACAAAGGTATACTGTACCTCCTTCCTCTACCCTGGTTACCTGTGTTAGTTCAAGCTGTCTACATCAGTAGAAGACAGAAACAACCTTCTGTGCATATTTGTGTAGTTACCAAGTAATTTAGGAGGCAGAGAATTCATCTGATGTGTTTAAAATGGGAAAACGGCCTTGAAGATAATTTCACTGACTGTACAGTTGACTGTACACTTAACACTAGCAGTTTCTTTGCAAAGTATTAGGTGCTTAATCTAGGTTATCCCATGTTTATGGCAAGCAGTCAGGCAAGTTTAAATCTGTTCCTAAGTCTATGTATAAGTAGCACTTCAAACTTGTATAGAACTTTTATCTAGTGCTGTTCTCTTAATGCTAGATAAGAACTGCTAGCACTCCCAGAGGTCAGATACCACATCTACACAAAGCATGTGATTTCCTACATCTGTGAGAAGTTCAATGGGTTATCAGAAATAAAGTAGTTACTCAGAGATGACTTCTCATAAGGAGAGAAAACAGCTTGAGATTTAGCTGTGATGAACTTGACGTTGACATACTGAACATCTTTCTAGACCTGACAAATGAAGACTGTTCTGTAGCTGTGAACTAGGCAGCTGCCCAAATGTTTGAACAGTCTCAAGTTCAATAAACTCATGTCTGAACTTCTCAGATCTTCATCCTGGGAGCTCTCCAAATGAATGCTTTTAACAGCATTTGAATCTTGCAAGGTATAGGTAGTACTAATTTTAAAGCATTACATCCTAGGTATATTTAGACCTATCATAAAAAGCAGAAACAATTGTTGTAAAAGACAAGCTTACATGTGCAGGTCTGTCTTCTGTCCTAGTATTGTCAGGAGAAGACTACAGATTCAACTTAAATAGACATAAGTAACAATTTTATATCCTCAACCTTGACTTTACATGTTCAGGTTTATATCAACTGAGAGCACACAGGCTTCCTTGTTTGGCCTTGTCCTATAAAGTAATGGATGAAATATACCTTGTATATAAGGAGGAGCTGGCAAGATGCTCTTCATATGATACTGAACTAAAGCTGTTCACTCAGCTTTCAGTCAAAAGGGCTAGACTGAAATCCTAGCTTAATGCACCAAGGGAGTTCTAACTAATCTTCATGCATGCAAGAAGGATCTTAGGGCTCAGGAAATATAGGAGGGAAGGCTGTAATCTACTGGTAAGAAACAATGTGCTCGAAAGTTTTGAACAGTGACAATTAAACTGTTTGAGGAAGATTAGAGGCTTGCAAAGTCCTTAGTAGATTGAAGAAATTACTTTGGGGAGCTCTGTTAAACTTTGTGATCTTACATCTTTCCCTTTGCTTCTCCAGAGAGATATCCTTATGCATAGGTGGAGGTATCCATCCTTGTCTCTCCATGGAATTGAAGGAGCCTTTTCAGCCTCTGGAGCCAAGACTGTGATTCCTAGGAAGGTGATTGGCAAGTTCTCCATCAGGCTGGTGCCAAACATGACTCCTGAAGAAGTCACAAAGCATGTATGTTGAGATGGATTGGTAGTCTCAAACGGGTCTCTAAGCTTCTCCTGTTCTCTTTGCCTGGGGGAAGAGTATTTCTGGTGTCTATAGCAGTTCCATTTATTTACTTTGCTACCATTTTCCCTGTTCTGCACATCAACTCACATAATTTAGGGAATCACCGTATGATCCCACGCTGGACTGTTGTGGCCTGGCTATTCAGTTTCTCTCAATTAACTCTAAGTAAACGCTAATTTAATTGTAGGGCAGGAACTTGGATTACCAGGGGTGCATATTCAAAAGCATAAGTGTTTGACATATTGGCTAGCAGGTCTACAATATACTGTGAACTTGCCTAGAGGAGATATTCTGCCTTCAGAGCAGAGGTACATAGGAATAATATGAAATAATAGTAATAGGGGAAGTGTTGCTGCACAGTAGTGACCTGCAAGTCCCTCAGATGCTTTTAGTATACTGTTTTTATTAGTGTTCATACAAGTGCTAACAGTAGGTACGACTGATCATTCTTTCTTATAGGTTGAAGACTACGTGAGCAAAAAGTTTGCGGAGCTGCAGAGCCCAAACAAATTCAGAGTATACTTAGGCCATGGTGGAAAACCCTGGGTGTCAGACTTCAACCATCCCCACTACATGGCTGGTAGGAGGGCCATGAAGACAGGTCAGTGAGTTTTCCTTTTGGAAAGGCTTTGGGAGGATTAAAGAGCTCTTGTTCCAGCATCTCAGGAAATACTGCGGAGGTCACGTTTGCAGAATACTTAGTGTTCTGCATTTATGTAATAAGTTTGCCTTACTGAGTAATGAAGCATGTGATGTGCAATCCTTGAACTTGAGTCTGAGGTGCAGGAGGGAACAAAATTTTATGTCAAGCTCATTCTTGCTAAGTTGGTACGAGTCCATTTGTATGGTGTTGCCTTTGCATAAGGATGGGACTGTCAATAGTTCAGATGACTCACTTAGCCAAAGCCCTCAAGGCTTAGTCATCCTAGCATACTGAATCAGTTATGCTAGAGCAACTAGAGTGCATAGGGCAACTACAGCAAATCAGTCTTCCGTGTTGGGGTACAAACAGGCTTTCAGAAGAAGTGTTATTTGTGTAACTGAACTCAAAAGTGACAGTACTCCAGCACTACATCTCGGGGGCAAATGTCACAATTCTGCAACCTCTGCAGTCTGCCTGATTAAAACAGAAAAAGATTTGGTCAGCACATGGCACAAAGTAGTTTGTACTTGATTGCCTAAGCAGCAGAAAGGATGTTGGAAAAAAATACAATTCCAAACTGACTAGAGTATCACTTTGTTCTAGTTTTTGGAGTTGAACCAGACTTGACAAGGGAAGGAGGAAGCATTCCTGTTACCCTTACTTTTCAAGAAGCAACAGGGAAGAATGTCATGCTGCTTCCTGTTGGAGCTGCAGATGATGGTGCCCACTCTCAAAATGAGAAGCTAAATAGGTAAGAGAATATCCCTGTGCCAGGCTGAGCTATGCTGTGGGTCTTGGTATGTATTATGAGAAGGACCAAGAAGAATTGAGCTCTTGGTTTTCTTTATTTCTCTGGAAGGCCAAGTGCCGTTTTTCCTTGGGAGAGAACGACTGGTTGGGTAACTAGTCTGTAGCTGAGTCTTGGTCTCATTACTGCTGCTGGTTTTTGAAACCAGAAGCAGTTTTTATACTACTTATAGCCAAGCTTGGCCACCTCCGACCCCAGGGGTGGCATTTCTTTCTTGCCTGGGGAGGTGCAGGGAGTTTAGGGGTGGTGCCTGTTGCCTGCAGCAGTGATGCCTGTAGTGTCTGCATAGAAGTGATACTGCAGAAAGCGCAGCTGCCAGGAACACAGCTCAAACTGAGACAATGCTAATGGAAGCTATGTTCTTTCCAGGTACAACTACATCCAGGGGGTGAAGATGCTTGGTGCATACCTCTATGAAGTGTCCCAGCTGAAGGACTAAGTTAGACACCCTGTCTTCTGGCTTATGGATCAGAAGTCTGAATTTTCTCACAAAATGTCATCAATTACAAAGTCTTACATGGCTCCCCTTTTCCACCAACACTCCACTGCTTTGGTGGAGAAGAGGGAAGCATGCAGTTCCACTTGACAAAGAACATTGTATACCAAAAATATTTCTTTAAATGCTTACTTCAGATGACACAGACTATTCTTTATCTGGCCAGCAGTCCTGAACTGCATCCTTGCACTCTGTATCACTTCAGAGTTGTGGTTTGCTGTATTCATCTGCTTTTCCTGTAAAGCAGGAGGAACGGTTTGCTCTCAACTGTTTAAGCAGCCACATCAGTTGCAGAACTGCTGGACAAGTTTAAGGTTCTTATTCCTGGCTGTGTCCTGGAAGTAATCAAAGTGGCAGATTATGGGGCTATACTGGAATGTGCTCAAGCTGTAGTGAGGCATCTCTTGCTGAGCGATTTGGAAGAGCGGTTTGTCTCTTACAGTTTATACCTGGCTGCAGGTTTCCATTTACAGTGAATTTTAGGTTATAACAAAATTCACTGTGGTAATGACTACTGGCCATCTTTTTGTAAAGCTGCCTTTGTACTCCCTGAAAGAATAATAAATATTCATGCTCTAGAGTTTGGCTCTTGGTTTCTGAGGATTAAATAATAACTTGGGAGGAACTCTTCTACAGCTATAGAAGCAGGTGAGGAACATGGCTACAGACTGTACTTCCTGAGGAATCAAATTTTTATTCCTTAGGCTCTGGCTCCATGACAGCTTGTTGACTTGAAAGCAGACAGTGCTAAATCCTGCTCTCCTGAGAGAAAACAAGCTCAGAAAATGTTCCATTTTGGCTCTGTAAACCAGGTCATCACACTGTAGCACAACTGATGATATTGCAAAGGAGTGGGTGGAATTTGCAGGCATAAGTGAGGAGAGAAGAGCATCATTCACTGCAGTTACTGACTGACATCCAACTTCCACTTGTCTTCTGGAGACATTCAACTCCAATACTTCCGGTATTATGTCAAAAAACCAAACCCTCTTAAGTATGTGCTAATCTGAACTGGATTTGTCTCACTGTTTCTGAATTATCAGACGAGCACTAGCAGGCTAAGCTGGGTAAGTATTTCAAGTGATGATGCTTTGCTCTGAGAACTGCCTGAGAGCACGGTGAGGTTCTGTAGTCCTGTGTCCTGAAAAACCGACCAGCAGCATGTGATGCTTTTTCTCCTGGGGGGCAGAGGGCAGGAATGTCTTGTCTGTCTGCCTCTCACTGTTGCTTGATCTGGAGTCTTAATAGTGGATGGCTGTTGGGGCAGGGAGGAGCCTTCTGTTCTTCCTATGAAGCTTCTAAAGCCTCTGTGCCTTGGTTGTTGTTTTTTTCCTGTTTGGTTTGTCATGGGAGTTGATGGCTGGAGATAATCTGGTACCATTGAACTTCACACTTGCAGCTGGGGTACAGGCTGAGACCTGTGTCATGTGCCTGTGCCACTACACCAAGCATCTGTACAAACACTGGGATGCTAGGTTGTCACCTTTCAGTGACAGTGGAACTACTTACTCTGATACAACATGCAGTCTGTACTGTTGAGAGATAAGTTGTTTATCTTCAATAAGTAATTTTTAATTAGAATAAATTACTTGGGGTTATAATATGGTGTGATTTATGCTGTTTGCTTAGCTTTACTTAGCATGAGTAGTGAGACTTGCTAAAGCCTTTAGGCTGCAACAGAGTTAATTTTCTTAGTAATTGTCCTAGCAGCTGGTGTAGTGCTGTGTTTAATCTTTTAGTATGAAGAGAATGTCAATACCACACTGATGGTTTTGGTTGTGTTTTCCCTGAGTCTGGGACTTTTCAGTTCCCCATGTTCTGCCAGTGAGTGCAGATGCACAAGAATTGTAAACCAGAAGATAAGGAGGCTACAGCTGTCAGCAGAGACTGCAAATTAGCAAGACGAGAGCAGTGATGAGCCTGCCTGGACACAGAAAAAGAATCCAATAAGATGTTAGAAGACCCCAGACCAAAAATCACCATTGGACTATAAGACATATGACCAGCATGTGAGTGGTGGGTGTATAGATAACAAGGGTTTAGTTGGTCAGGTATTTTTCTGTTTGAGGTCCCTCCCTTTTCGGAGGCATCCAGCCTGGGCTGACCTTGCTGCTGTACCTTCCTTTCAGTACTTTTATAAAATCTGATGCCTGAGACTGCTGCAAGAAACCTAGGATTGAGCCTGAAGGAAGGAGCATGCCGAAGTGTGTGTGGATTTGGAAAGGGCAACTGGGGTCACCCACTGCGGAGGGACCCTGGTCTGGGCAGTTAAAGACTCAAGTGGTCTGTGTGACTCCTTGGATGGTGTAGGAACACTTGGGCAGCAGCTTCTCCTTTAACAGTACATGGGAGAAGACTGGCATGCCTGAGTATTTGAAGGTCATCTGTATGCTGAGATCAATTAGTTATACAGGATATAACTAGTCCTAGCAGTCAATGTGTTTAAAGCAGCTTCCTCTGCTACTGAATTGACACCTCAGGCTTCTCTAAGTGGGGTATCTTACACAAAAGAAAATTCCCTGGCTGTTGGTGAGTTGATATTGCTTATTTTCTACCTATCAATTTGAAAAGCATCAAAACTTTAGAAAAAAAAAAACTAGTTCCTGGACTCAGGTAATACTAGTTTCTCACAATGTAAAGAAAGCTTGTTTGGACAGTAGGGAAACTGATGATGTCATGAACTATGTTCAGAAAGTGAGCGTGTCTGTAGTTCTCCTATTTTAATTTGCAAGTAACTTCTTGAGAATCATTGAATTGTCCAAGTGACAATTGTCCAGTTGTCTGAACCCAAGATACTGCATCAGATCAGATGTCTTTAAGTCCAGCATGGCAGAGTTGTGAAGGATGCCCAAAAGAGAAGGAAGTGTGTTAAGGGGTTTGTAGAAAAGGCTGGGAAGCAGATCCTATTGGATAGACAGCAGAAACAATATTTTTTTGGCAGGGGGTGAGTGCCGGAAAGGAGATTAAAATGGGACTTCAGCCTAAGCAAAGTGCCGAGGCCTATTTAAGCACACAGGAGTAAGTTGCTCAAGTAATGTGTCCTTTATGAAACTTAATGGGATGTCACATTTGTTTAGATGCACAATTTTAACATTGGAAATAATCAGTATCTGTTACCTTGCTGCAGTAGAGCTTGCATTAGCTGTAACCTCTCCTGTCCCTGCCTAAGGTGACCACAAAAGCAGTAGTACTTGGCCTGGATGAGCAGTGTAGGCCAAGAGGACTAGTGGTGCCAGTTTATTTCTGTAGCCTCCCTGCTTCAGACCTGACTTCTTGAAGACTTCTAGAAAACTAGTGACTGTTGCAGAGATCTGGTTTCTCTGCATCTTTGAAAGCTTGTGTGTTGTATGAAGAGGTTGCTTAGCCCAAGTTGTTTAAGTAACAGCATTATTGAATTGTCTGGCATAAAGTGTGAGCTAAGGGTGAAAACCAAAATGCATCAGTGAAGCACAGAACCTCACAGCACCATCTGGTGGGTGTTCAAAGGCTGCTTGGCATTTTCCACACAGAACTTGATAGCATCGCTTTTTACCTGTTGCAGTTTGCTGACAGGCTTGGCCAGCTCCAGTTAACGTATAACATGAAAGCTTGTAGAATTAATATCCTTCAATTGATGTTCATTAAAAGACTCTTAAGTGAACTGACTTAGCTGCCAGATCAATCTCTGGTTAGGTGGCAGGATGGCTGGGGGAGGGCAAGACTGTAGATGTTTCAGATGGCCTTGGTTAGCCTAGGTAGCTGCTGTGTATTTTTACTCTGCTGTGTAACCTATGTGGTGGTAAGCATCAGAAAAATTTTCTGGCTGGTTTTGCAGTTTCTTCCTTGTGGTCTTTGCCTACAGGCTCCTTAACTTCTCTGGGGTGGAGTTATGCCTGGAAGAGCTTTACAAATGCAAGCAGCTACAATCTCAAGTTTTCCTGAGTAGAAGTGTGCCAGCTCTATTTACAAGCAAGCATAAGCAAGGCTATCCAAAGGAATGTGGTTACAAACTTCTCTAATCTGAGAAGTGTCTGAATTGTGGCTGGGCCTATCAGGGGTACCAACACATACCTGCTTAGCTTAGTGCTTAGATTATTGCTTCCAGGTGCTCTTTTCTTTTACTTGTCTACTAGTTGCCTCTTGGGGGTAAACCAGGTAGGAGCTGAACTCACTGCCAGTTGACCCAAATGGTATGTGGCTGTAAACTGGTGAGACTCTTTGTGCAAGCTTCTGTTTAGCTAAGTTATCTCAAAGTATGCTAAACCCCCTCAAATACTAAAGTACAAGTAGATGGATCACCTTTGTACCTTCCCTGTCCCCCCCCCAACCCCAAGACAGTTTTGCTTTACTTGTCCAGATTCCCTTCCAGTCAAACTTGATGGAACTGCATAACTCATGCTTTATTTGAATGATGGAGTTTTATTAAAGATGGTGAGAAGGTTTGTATATCTTCACTTAGCTATTTTTTCCCTTTGCTTAAGTAACTTAAGTCAGCAGCTGCAGTTTCCTGGAAAGCAATTCTGGGGACCTGGGAGGACTACCTGCAGAAGGAAAGGTGACTTCATAAATAGGCAGCTGGAAGAAGAAAGAAATATCTATATGCCACAAAAGCAAAGCACAGTTTTATGTTCTCTTTCTAATGTGTTTTAGCAAAATCCATGACAGTGCATCTTGATACGGAATACGCACTTAGAAGACCAGCTGGAGTTATTACAAGCTATTATCTCCAAATGAATCAGTCCTAACTGCCTTTAAAAATTTCACTTTTCTTTATTTTTGCTGTACTGGGAAACAATAGCATGCACATTAAAAACACGGTCCTGATTTTCAACTGTGTGGCAATCCATTTTAGGCTTATTGAGCACAATGTTTCCTAATTTGAAACCGCTTTTTAACTTGCAAAGCGGACTTTGGCTTAGCATAATGAGTTTGGATGTACTAACTAAATCAAAACTTACTTTTCCATAAGGTTACATGATAGACTGTCTTAACTTCAAGAACTTCAGCTTTGGGATCTTGACCTTGAGGCAATGTGAAGAGTGGAGATAACATAGAGCTAAGCTAGACAGAGTATGTGAGTTTATTCATTCTGTTAAACTGCTAGCTTAAAAATATTACCATTTTTTTCAGTGTCAACTCAATTGAACTCATTCAATTAAAACAGAATAGATCCATGTGTTAAATATGCTTTTACATTGAGGAGTCAATCTGAATAAATCACCTTCCTGATAATTAATAAAGTTATGCAGGGGATTTAAATTGCTCTTCAGAGAATCTGCTTAGGCTACAGAGGAAAGCTTAATAGTGGATGATTTTGATTCTAGTCCCTTGCTAGCTTGATCATACCATTCTACACCATGATGTTAGGTTATGACAAACCCTGAATGTGAAGGCATGTTTTTCTAGTACTTTTAAATATTCATCTTTCTATTAATTTTGCATATCCTTAGTGATTCTGAGATTTCTTGAGGACCGCTTAAAATGCGTGCCAGTGAAATGTGCCAGCTGATGCTGACATGTTGGTATGCAGCATCCTCCTCCGGGCTGGGCAGGCTTATATTCTTCTTCATGGAGACAGCCCATGGACCTCTTACATTTCTGCACTTCAGACTGAAAGATGAGGTAACAAATACAGTTGAGCAGCTTCTTTTGTCATTGTTACTGTGCTATGCTCTGCTGTGGAAAAGCAGCCTGTATGTCCTGTATGCAGTGTGTTTGAATTGCGAGACCTGTTGTATCCTCAGGGGATGTGTGGTCTCTTTACCAACAGCAAAAGCTAACTCCACCAAGATAACTACATAGTCACTCTTACAGTTATAATGTATAGCAATAAATAGGACCCACAGCACAAAGTGCCAAATATTATTTGAAAATTAAATATGTTCAGTTATTAGATATTCAAGAAAGTCTTTGTATAGAGACTTTTCTTCAGTGTTAGCTGTTGCTTGTGAATACATGGGCCTACAGCCTTTAAGGAAAGATCATTTGAAGGCTACAGTTACTGTTAATAAATAAATAAATACAAAATTTCTACATGTCTTGAAGTAAAGGTGAATCTTTGGAGCACTGTCTTCCGGCTCTTTCGGATAGCATTAAGTAAATGGAATTGCAAAGCCGAGCTGTTAATATATGCAGAATTGTAGCCAATTCCTGAATTTCTAGATAGCTGCGAAGATACATGGTGAAATTAAATGTCATGTTTCTGAACTACTTAATGGATTTAATGTCCATGTAGTGAATAGTGGAGTCAAGGTTAGAGACTTGAGAATAAATGCTGTCTTCCCTTGGGCTGTTTTAAATGCTAGTAGGGAGAATTCTGAGGTGCTGCTGCTTTAATCTCAAGTAAACCTATTAAACTTCCTTGGACTTGCAGCAACTTGGAAAGCAGCAATATAACTAAACTAGCTAAAGTGTAGTACTACAACTGCATAAAACTTTCTCAAGCTGAAATGCTGTATAGTATTTGTTCATGAAAGTGTCTTTGATAGGATGTTGGTTTAGACTGCCTTGCTGTAGTAGTAATGGGTTGACATCTTCCGTTATCAGCAGTGTACTGCTGCATCACTAGAAACCTTTTAAATGCAAAAACTGTTTCCTTTGGGTTTTTAATAGTACACGCAGAGTAGAGAGTATCTGGCCTTTGTTACCTCTCATATTCTCTACTGCTCATTCTGCTTCCCTTCTATGATGCTGCAGGAAATGATCTTTTTCAACTTTGCTCTGTAGTTGTCACTACAATAGTCCTCAGTTTTTGGAAGTTGGCACAACAGTGTACTAACACTGAATGGAGTGGGAAAAGGGAACTTTTTTCTTTTCAAATTCTTTTCTGTTAACCTTTTTACTACTTGAGTGAATAGCAACCTATAAAAATTCTGGCAGAAGGGCAGCTATTTCTGCAAGTCCACTGGAACATACTTTTGAATTTGCAGAAATGCCAGAAGTTAAAGGCATCAGGCAAAAGGCACTCAGAAATGTTTCCAAGCAAATCTCTTTAGGTTTTTCTATTGTCTGCATTGAACACTTATCTGGAGGACTCGAGTTCAAAGCCGTAGGAATACAATATAAATTCAAAATACAGTATAGGCTGCGTGTCGTCATTTTCAGGAACTGGTTGTCAAACAGAATTAATAAAAAGAAAGCAAAAGATTTAATTCTGCGCAGCTTTGAATCTTGCTTGTATTTCAGAAATATCCTGTAATGTGTTCTCAGCCATATCCTAAACTTTTGCAAAAGGAGGTACAGTGCTGCTCATGATGATTTTAAGGCAGTTTTAATTCTGACTGGATGGATTCAGCAGTACAAATCAAGAAGGAGGAAGACTGAATCACGAGCTCAGACACATGTTGGTTACCAATTCTGTTGTGAGGCAGCAGAATCTCAATAAAGAGACCTGAATAAAGGTAACTTGAATGTAGGAGTAGTTTGAATAAAAGGTAACTTGAATGAGAGACTGGGGAGATAGACAGGTAGGGAGCAGGTTTCATAAATAAAGTAAAAAGTTCATGAGCGAGGTATATGTGAGTGTATAAATACACTTGTTAGAGTATGGACAGCTAGACTTGATTAGCTTCCAGGCTTTAGTCTGTTCTTGTTCCTTTGCACTGATCTGGAAGTCATATTAAATGGAATTTGGCTGGTTATGAACTCCTGTAAGTTTATAAAACTGCATATAAATTTTTGAAGCTTTACCTGGAGTTGTCTGACAGTCATAGATGGAATTTAAATAACTTGAGACCAGTTTAGAAGTCCTTTATTTTTTTTTAAAGTTAATAGGAGTTTTGGGAAGAGATTTGAGAAATGGGGGAATAACATGTTGTTAACTGCAGATAAGGTCATGCATTGATCGGTTTAAAATAGAAATACACTAACAAGTGGCACATCTGAGGGTCTGTTTTCCATAGAAAACAGGAGCACCAGATTTAGTGAGTATTAAATTAATAGAAAACTATGCTGTATCACATTGCCTGCTTTGTGAAAGTGTTCCTATAGGATATGGCAGGTAATTGAGTCATCAACATAAAATATTAGTATTTAAGATGATACATGCCGTCGTCTTAATGCATTGTAGTTCCACATCTGTCTCCACACAAATATGACACAGATTTACTGGGACACAGCAGTCACCTTGAAGCTGTGCTCAGTAGCAGCTGACTAGCATTATCTCTTCCAAATGTAAAACAAGTTCAGTTTCTCTGACCTCATTAGAGGCAGCTGAGAGAGCCTCGGTAATAAATGCTCCTCTAGCTCCTTCCAACAATTTGATTTATAAGGAAGAAAGTTTTAATGACACAATCCCTGACACTAACAGACCAGCACTACTTATGGATGTAGAAGAAAGATTCTTAAAATAATTAGGCTTAGCACTAAAATTAAAAAGGAGGCTGGAACAGGACAATGTTCTTATTTTGAATAGCACATGGTATGCAATACAACAGTCTTTTCATCCAATTTATATCATGGACGTCAGCGCAGAAGTGAGGATAATATATCCAGAAGTGCATGGTAATCTATTCATAAACTTAGATATATACTCCTGTTTACTTCTGAATTTGAATGGCTAGGGTCTATGTCCATCAAAAATAATTAACACACACACTGTTTATTATTTTTTTCAATTACTGACTGTAAGAATTTGGGGTGATAAAATGACAAAGTGGTCTATGAATCTAAATCAAAAGTGGAGGATACGGTGATTTCAAACAGTGCAATGTTCATAAACTTTTTTGCTTTATAACAGAGCAAGACAGTAAATTTTTACTTCACACACTTTGCATAAGATTATAATGCAAAAAGGCAGATTGTAATTAATCTGTTCCAAATATTTTATGTCTTGTTAGAAACTAATGTGTCTGAGCCCTTTAAACCTACTAAGTTACTCTACAACTCAAAACTAACAAACAGCTGTATAAAAGCCTCTTGTAGCTTGCAATTAGGGAGAACTGGCTGCTTCAGGTAAGCCAGGTATATTGGCAGATGATGCATTAATTTATAAGCTTAGTCTGTCACTCATTTTTCACAGATTTATCAATATTCAGAGAGTTTTTGAGATTGGCAGGAGCGGAGTGACTTAAATCCTACTATTAGCAAAAGAACACACCAAATGCAAAAAAAAAAAAACCACAAACAAACAAACAAAAAACCACTCTGTAAACCCCTTATTTCAGCACTTAGTGAATGTCACCTGAATAGCATCCATTTATCTTTCAGTTTAAAGATGAAAAACTCTCTGTATGTTTTCACAGTGCTCTGAATTTGAGAGCTTGATCCAACTAAATCTGTTAGCGGCTTTAAGGCCCAATTACTAGTCACAGGAACGAATAAAATCTTCAGATAAGATGACACCATGCTGAGATAATTCAAAAGGAATCAGTCACACTACTTCAGGCTGACTTTTTTTTTTTTTTTGCTCGAAATGTGACACTGTGAAAACTGTTTATGAGAAAAAAGCACTTTTTTTTTCCTTTGCTTGCAGGATTCACCTAAAGCCTCAGCTGAGTTGCATAATCTTTCTAATATCTCCACAGAGGGTGTCCTCACTTTCTGGCTAAGAAAAAGCAAGTCTAGGCAGATAAAAGGTGTGTTTACGCATGGCTGGGAGGCTGCACACCAAAGAAGGATCTGACACCTTTATATCCAGATGAAATTACTCACAAGGTACTAAATGAGCAGTTAGGACTCCTTAAGTCCATAATGTTCCAGAGTTAGATAATTCTATATAGGTTCTACATGTAATTACTGTTTTGGAAACACAGGTATGTGCTGACTTTAGCAATACTTTTAATAATCACTTTTCCTTTACCCCAGCAGGGAATGATCAGGTAGATGAAAGCAGACCTATTGCAAGTAGAGAAACTAAGGCTGGCAAATATATTTGTACTTTTCTAAATGTGACAGGAAAATTAGGTCCATTTCTTTATGCCATTAGCTGTAGTCCCTGGGTTGTTTTTTTTGTGCGAAGCTACCTGCATAAGTTTTGTGTGCTCCTCAGGTTTTTGTTATGGGAATGTACTTGCCCAGCCAGTTTCCCTGCAGGTATCAACATGAAAACTAACTATCCTAATCTCTGTAGCCTTAATGAGGAAAAGCACCATGGGAAAGTAAGGGGACATCAGAATATGGTTTTTTGGTTCCTATGTGTTTTTCTATAATCCAAAACATTGACCTGTGACATAAGAAATACAAAAATCCTGCTAAACAAAAAGTTTGTTTGTATTCTAATAGAGACATAGCAAAAGACGGGTATTGTGGATTTTCCACATAGAGAAGTGAAGAAAAATGCTACCTCCAAATTTTCAATGTTTTGTTATGGGAAGTTTCTATGTAATTGCATGTCATGGATTGAGTTAAAGGATACCCAGCTGTACCATCGACTACGTTTGTCTCAGCATGTAGGAAACAACCAAATACCATGCAGTCATGCAAAGGAAGGCAAACAAAAAGCTATTGGTGTCTCAGACCGGTGTGGTTTGTGGTTATGAGTCAGACTTTGAAAACCTTGAGTTGTTTGATGAGGCTGCCCAGTACCATTCTGCTCCTAGGGAGGGATTTGGGTGATGACCAGTTTGGTGTGAGCCTTGGAGGGGAGCCTGGAGCAGTACCTGTAGCATGCATTGGACACAGACTCATGCTCTCAGGTGGCCCTGCAAGCTGAGGGAGCAAACTGAGGGCTACCCTAACATTCAACTCGGCATGGTAGGGACAGCCCAGCACCTTCTCTCAAAGGTAGGTGACATAACCTTGTACTCAGGGGCCTGAGCAGAAACTGCTTAGTAAAAGCAGATGAAAAGCAAAGCTGGTGATTGTGTTGCTCACGTGGAGCACAAAAGTCTTATGGCTCAAGTGTGCCTCCAGGCAATGTGTATCCAAGATGTGATTCCCTTTTCAGCCTTTCCATTTCCCAGCTTGCAGAAAAGGGGATATAGTTTATTGCAAATGGGGAGAAGATACTTTTCTTCCTGGTCGTGTCTCCCCTAGAGATTGGCTTTCAGGCAAGAGGAGAGGAGCACAGGGTGGAACTGTTCTTCACAGAACTGTCTGTGCATTTGATCTTTCATAGCTGATGGCTTAAATCTGTTTTTAAATATTATTATTATCACAGGATTTCATCTGTTTCTCTTTTTTAGTTCACCCTAAAACTTAATTCCTCTCTGAAGTGCAGTGAGTGAGGTGATACAAACTTTATGCATCTTCATGAATTATCTCAAATATTTCAATCAAAAATTCATAATTCATATAAGGATTTAGGCACTTGGAATGCAGGATTAATGACTTGTATCCAAAACAGTGATTTTTCAGAACTGTTATTTGCTTAGAAGTTGAGATAGAAAAATATTCTAAATGTTTGGGTTCCTATAGTATAAAACATGCAAAGCTGCCATTGCCTTTTAAGCCACGTCAAGGCACATGCTACACTTTTGTTGAAAGGCCTTTGAGATATGAGAAACTTCTCTGCTTGGAAAGACTGTAAAGAAAAGAGGAAAAATACTTGTCTGTAGGGAAAGTATTCTAAGTCTAAACCCTCCTGGAATGAGTAGGGAACTACTTTCCACAGAAGTTATAATTAAGTTTATAGCATCTTAGCCAAAGAGCCTGATCCACTAGTCGCAGATCCGCTTCAGTTGGTAGGAGGCTCAGAACCGATGTGCAGGCGTTTAATAAGATGTCCAGATATGAGTTAGTCTTCTAACTGAGGGTGCCAGTCCTGTAATTATCTGCCTCTCTGGTTTTGTTGAGATGTTATCACATCTTTCATGAAACAGCCTGTTGATGGCACAACTCGCATAGTGTGTGACTGGTGCTGAGCCTCTGTTTAATGAGCATCTGCTCTGGGCTCTTGAAGCATGTGTTTTAGCCTTGATACAGTCAGTGGCACTTTGAGAGATGTGCTATGAAATATCTCACACTTCTCCTTAAGGAGGTCACACTCACAAAGACCTTGCAATGGTAACATCTGTTGCCATAAGATGAAACAGTATTGTATGTGTTTATATAGTTTATATGTATGTATATATATTCATATATGTATAAACAGTGGGTTCCTTCATTTTTAAGTGATTTAAGAGCGATTTATATTTGTCCAGAGAAGAACCTCTCTGCTTGCTTTGGCCTTCTCCCAAATACACTTCAGTGACGGGAGGGCTGCAATGGAAAAATACTCGTAAACCTTTCTTCAGAGGCTGCTGCTCCTGGGACACCCAGCCGAGATGCAGAAGTCAGCGAAGTGTCAAACTGAGCTAACTTTGCAGTAGTCCAGACGTGTGCCTTGAGGGACGCCATGCACACCACCACCCTGGTGACTCGTGCCCTGCCTCTGCCAATTCCTGGACCTCACAGAAAGTTGGGAGGAAGCAGTGTGAAGAGCTGCATAAACAAAGTACTGCATGGTTAGTATCAGCTTCACCCTGTGAACTCATAAAGCCAGCCTCCAATGTCTGTTTGGGAATGACTGAGTTATCAGCTGGATAAAAACCTCACCTGCATGAAGAGCATTAATCACCTCCAAGGGAATGCTGCTGTTATTTGGCTGAGCAAAGCTGTCTGAAGGGCATCAATATGGGAATAACCTCTCGCCATTGCTTCACTGTGATTAGTATCTGAAAATGCTGCTGCTTAATCATTAAGCAAAATGAATTTGCAATCTTGCTCTTGGAAAAATAGGACAGTCTCCCATCTCAGCATTCAGTGCAGTGTACTGAAAAAGGTGCTGGACAAGAAGAACTTGTTTGTGCCTCCCCAGGGTGTATCACTTAATGCCTGCATGCTTGGAGATCTGTGTACAAAGAGCTTGCTCAGCCACTAGGCAGGGAAAAGGCTTCATGTTACTGCTCTTGGTTTACAGTGTATCTTGAATCCTTGTGGCCCTGCTCCTGGAAGGTGCTGAGCATTGTTGCTCCATACAGAGGACAATCTGTGGCCACCAAACCTCGTGAAGCACTGTGCGACCTCTTGCCTGGGTAAGGTGGCCTCTTCTAAATTAACCTCCTTGCACTGACATACCCAGGTGCGATTATTGATGTTCAGGTAACAATTACTAATTCAGAGTCTTGGGGCTCTTCACCTCCCTACCACTGCAATCTCGCTCCACTGTCTGACAAGTTCTTGCAGTGAGCAATACTGCATAATTTGTGGTCCTAGTTTTTAGCATCAGTTACGATTATTTTGAATGAGGATGGACTGGGAAATGCTCTTCAAGCTGCAGTGGGAAGGAGTGAGGAGGTAGAAGGGCTTGCTGCTGCTGCACAGGGAGCAGAAGTACAAATCCTTGTAGGAGAGAGAGATTTGGGGAATTGTGGGAAGGGGCCTCTCCATCCCACACTTACACTTCCAGGAGACAATGATAACTGTAGTTATACGAAGGCAGCATACTGAGAAATGACAGTACTAGGTACCACTGATTATGACATGGCAATATAATTCCTGTTTTCCTGCCATACACCTTGAAGAAATGAAAAATAGCTGGCTTGAGCTAGAGGTAGTTGCTTATAGAGTGACAGGAAGCATTGAAAACCATCACATCGTTTCTCTGTCAATGAAATATTGCTCCTAACAGCATATTTCTTACGTACTTTCTCACTTAAACTTAATATTGTAATTACTTAAGATACCTTTATAGTTAAGGTATAATAATTCTGCTGAAGTGCCAATGAAATTAAGTTACTCTTGCTTATGCCATCACTTTGTAACCAGCTGAGGTTGCTGCCCTGATGTAGTAATAGAAACACGAAGTGGGAGACCATCTCTGTAGATTTTCAAAGGACAAGAGACACAAAGACATTGATGCTTTTTTTTTTTTTAATCCTATTTTTTTAGTTCTGCTCTTAATGTAATAGATCTATTTCCTTCTGCTTAAACACTCACTGTATTCCAAAGAGGAGTTGCCTGTGCCAGCTATTCAAATTTGTTCTTTGATTTCTTGTAGTTAATAAGGTACCATCAAAGAGTGTGTTTATTAAGGAGTTAAAGTTGCCTGCACTTAAAAACATGTTGATGTTATTTATGATACTCCATAAATGGAATAATGACCATAAAAAAATAAATCTCTTACACTGTGGACTCTAAACCTTGTTCCAAGTTATAGGTTATGAAATTAAGGAGCAATTAGCAATGAAATAATAAGCTACAAACTAATTATCACTCTCTTTTTGCCCCAATAGTATAGTTTCTCGGTATAATTAAGTGATAAATAAGCAAATAGTTGAATGACTATATTTAGTAGCCCTACTTCTAGTCTCACTTGTACTATCATAATTCAGGAGTAACTCCAGTGTGAAACATTTGAAGTCAGGATAAAGGAAGGCAGGATTCATGTAAAAACAACTATTTTAAATAAAAGCAAATATACATTCGTCCCGTCCCCCCCCTTTTAAATTTCATTTGCAAACAAGTTTTTATATATTAATCAAATGAAGAACAAATACTTAAAAGAAGGAAAGGTCTTTGCAAGGCTCTGAGAAGGGACCTTGATTTCCCTTTGGAGACTGATGCTTGTTAGTGAATCTAGTTATATGAATAGCAGTTCTTACAAAATGGACAGAGGACCATAAGGATAGAAACTTGTATGCAAACACAAGCACCAAAAATTTGTTATAAGTTCAGAGACCTTTTGGTATGGAAGAACTGGCAGCAAGAAGAGGGTGAGGCTATCCATATCCAAGTGAGATGTGGATGTCAAATGACATCCCAGCAAGTCAGAATATAGTAAATTCTTCGTGTATACTTTAATTTTCCTTTTGGTGCTCACTGTATTTTAAGGGCATTATGAACCAGGTCTGTAGCTCAGCCTTACATACAAGTGCACACAGTTGGGTACTTAGCTGTACTTTCCATGGTTCTTTCCTATTAACCTTTTTTGCTATGGAAAGAGCAAATAGCAGCACAGCTGTCTTTCCAAGTGTTTGTCTTTATACCGGTGTTTATCTGATTGCAAACCAATGAGCAGTCAAGCTCAGAAAAATTTTCTAAGGTAAATAGTGAATTACTTCTCAGTGGGCACAGTGAAATACTACTTCCTGGGAGAAATTCTTCTCCCTTAACAGAGATGTATCTTTTCCAGTTTTCAAATCAAAGCAACAAACAAAAGCCACTTCTGTTCTCAAAGTCCTCCAAAATACTATGGTAAAGCAGCAATGCTTACCAGCAGTGTTCAAGTGCATTCTGGCACTGGGATTCCTGTTAGGATCTGGGACTTCCAGGGAGAAAAGGATGAGGAAAAGGAGATGGGAAAACTTTTCATGGCTTGGTGTGGTAGTGGTTTGTATATCCTGCTTGGATTATTATATGATAGAGAAACAGACTTAAGCATCTAAACCAAAAGTTAATCTTTAACTTAAAAGTAGCCCTTTATAACTGCAGAATATATCCGTGAACTGAGATAAAATGTTTCTGTTCTGCAGGTAGAAGAGGAGGTCTTTCCAGATCTTTCAAACTCTCATCACCAGCCATAAAGGCAGCTGCAAAACAAGAGCACAAAGAGGTAAGGACTTTCTTTTCTAATACCTTCTATAATATAGCAAAGCAGAGCTGGCAAAAAGGGTCTCACTTTTTTCCTCTAAGGCTTGAGTAAGAAGGGCAGGGCCAGTCATTGCCATTCACCGAAACGGCCTTAAGGCAGTTTGTAGAACCGACTGCTGGAAGCAGCACCGGGCATTCCAGTGTCACCTGTCAGCAAGTGCCAGGTTTCACCTACTTCTTCCACCAAAGTTCTCATTGCTTTTACATGGTTCATTGGATTTAATGCCATTTCTTTAACAATCTTCAAATGCGCAGGCATCCCATGTCTGGATCTCCGCAGCTCCTGGCCGTTACAACGGCAGAGGCTGCATGTGGCCACGGCTTTGCTGGAAAACTGCCACGTGGAGTTGTCTTCCTCCAGAGGTCTCACCTCATCAGCTGGAGAGGTGACTGAGGTGTGATTGCCTGCTTCCACCAAAGGTAGGCCATTTATCAGTAAATGTTGTTAAAGGAAGTTAATTGAGATAATGGGGCTATTATTTATTGTCCTTGATTGCTTAGAGGGAATGCTTCTTTCAATGGAGCCCACTGTTTGTTTGGTAAATCAGCTTCTACTGCCGTACACTTCTTTACCTCCATTCATGTCAAATGTGCTTTATATTACTTGCAAACTAGGAAACTTTTGCCTTTGCTTTTCTTGGTGTTGGTTGCAAAATGTTCAGTTTTCATTGGCAGGCCCCTTACCACACACACACCTCAAATGCTGCATCACAAGGAGGAAAACACGTGAGGCATGTGCTTCAGGAGCAGTGAGGAAGGCAGCAGAGCATGTTCAGGAGCTACTTCCCAAATTTTTTTAAGTTTAGTTGATATTTTATCAAAGAGTCATCCTAGTTAAAGAATCAACTTGGATTTCTTGTTAAATCGCTCCCCAAGAATGCTAAGTTTTCTTTTAACAGTACCTAACGAGATGGGAGGAAGTGAGACACAAAACGTTCTTACTACTACGGAACGAAGGAAGAGAAACTGTGTGACTGTCATGCATTATTTCTAAAAATAGTCATACTACATTCTTCTATAAAGCAGCAACTGCTCTTTAAAATGAGATCAAATAAAATACACTTGAAATTGAACAAAGAAGTCTTTGTTTGATTTCCCCTCGCCCAGGCTTTATCATCCTTTTAAATCATTTTTCCCTTTCTCATAACACTGAGCTATTTCAGCCTGAAATCTTTCTAGTGTTTTATTAATCAGATTCGCTTTTTCACACAAGCTTTCCCAGTTGTGATCCAAATGCTTTCTAGCAGCATTGTCTGTGTATTAGCAGTACATTAACATGACGTTCCATCTGCTACTGTCCTCCACCCTCACGTACAGCACAACATAGTTGCTACATAATTTCTTGTTTGAATTATTAGTATTTGGTGCACTCTGCTACTTTGGAGGAGTGTGTAAGTATCTCCTCATGTTCATTTTCCCAACTTTCATGCCACCGTTCACGCTTTATTTTTGTTTAGGAAAACAACTATTTTTGTGATGTTCTATAAGCTTTTTTTTTTTGTGATGGTCTATAAGATTTTACTGAAGTCTCCACTTTGAAAATAATACAGAATTATTTCAAATATTCCTAGGATGTTTTGCTTGTTTGAATGTTTGGGGTTTTTTCCCTCCACAGCATTTTAGTTTTCTCCTTTCGTTTTCTTAAACAGTTAAAACCTAATGAAACATGATTAGAAGACATATGTCTCTTGTGTCTTTTCAGGTCATTTGCATGGAGTGCAGGTAAAAAGAGGAAGATACCATCACCCCAGCACACATCCCCTGTATAAGCAGCCGTTTTGTGATTCTGTTCTTCATGCAATATTAAAAGGTACATGTTTCTTTGAGTCACCATAAGGTACCAACTATATATATATACTCATTCTTTTTAGAGTGGAATTATACAGAATTCAGCAAAATTGAATATTTGAACAGAAAGAGGGGGAAAACTACCTATGATGGAGACACTGATACTTATCCCTTGCATGAGCTTGGTTACTCTAGCAGCCATGTTCTAACCTGTGTTACGATCCTCCTTGTTCAAGTGTGGCACACCCAAAAGGTATTTTTTTGTAAAGTAACTGAACCAAGAGAAGCCTCTCTGGTTTTCTGTGGTAAAGTTAAATGAGGGCACATTCAGTGGCCTCTGATGCAAATATTTTTCACATTGAGGTTTGGAAATAGTAAGGTAGAAAGAACGAGTGAAATATGTGTGAAACAGGCATCTAGCAGGCTTTGTGGTAAATGAAGGTAACAGCCCTAAAGTCTCTCTAGACGAACATCTGATAAAAGTCCTCACATGCTGGCATCTCTCAACCCATCTGCTGGCAATATCCCTGGCAAGACTAGGATTTATCCTGGTTTTTGGGTGATTAACCACACTCTACAATGCCTGTTCCTATCACTCTTTTCTGGGGGTGCGGTGCCTTGCGCTTTTCTGGAGCCCCTCACAAATGTAGCTGTTGGAGGTCCTGTCCCCTCCTCAGCCTGTGTGGGAGCCAGCTTCCCTCTGTGAGACCCAGCTCGGAGGTGGAAGAGACTATGCCTGTAATAAGGACCAGCCTGAAGGTAAACTTTTGTCTCCTGGACTAAAGCGGTGCAACATCACACAAACAGAGCCATTGCCTGGTCCCCTAAAAGCACACAGCAGAGAAGAGAAGCAAACTTGACCTGGACAGGCTGGAGAGGTGGGCTCGAGTAAACCTCATGAGGTTTACTAGGGTGAGGGTATTAGACTAGGGGTGAGGTATTAGAAAGCAGCCCTGAGGAAAGGGACTCGGGGGTGCTGATGGATGAAAAGCTGGACATGAGCAGGCAATGTGCACTTGCAGCCCAGAAGGCCAATCACATCCTGGGCTGCATCAAGAGATGTGTTGCCAGCAGATCCAGAGAGGTGATTCTGCCACTTTACTCTGCTCTGGTGAGACCTCACCTGGAGCACTGTGTGCAGGTCTGGAGCCCTTAATATAAGAAGGACATGGAGCTGATAGAGAGGGTCCAGAGGAGGGCCACAAAAATGATCAGGGGGTTGGAGCACCTCTGCTACGAGGACAGGCTGAGGGAGCTGGGGTTGTTCAGCCTGGAGAAGAGGAGGCTCTGGGGAGACCTAGTAGCAACCTTCCAGTACCTGAGGGGAGGCCTACAGGAAGGCTGGAGACAGTCTGTTTACAAAGGCCGGCAATGACAGAACAAGGGGTAATGGCTTTAAACTGGAAAAAAGCAGATTTAGATTAGACTTTAGGAATAAGTTCTTTACCATGAGGGTGGTGGAGCACTGGAGTAGGTTGCCAAGGGAGGTGGTTGAGGGCCCTTCCCTGGAGACATTCAAGGTAAGGCTCGACGAGGCCCTGGGCAACCTGGTCTAGTTGGGGGTGTCCTCGCTGACTGCGGGGGTGGTCGGACTAGATGACCTTTGAAGGTCCCTTCCGGCCCAGATGATTCTATGAAACAATAAATGGCCTCCATGCCTGGCTTTTACTTAATACTAATCATCTCTCTGTACTTGGGGTTCCTTTTGGACATGACCTGCAGTGTCTCAAGGCAGATGCCCTCTTGTATCTACCTGGGCACTGCCCCAGCAAGAGCCAGTGTCTCATCTTTGTCAGGAAACTCTGTTCATTGGAGAACAGTTACCACCACCCCAGCCTGGGACTCCTGGTCTTGCCTGCCCTGTGCAGCCCAGGAAGACCTCCTGACCATGTCTGTGATCGCACTCCTATGTGCTATCACCCTCTCTAAAATGGACTTTTGTTGACAAATATTTGCAGCTGTTTGCACAGTCTGAAGCTGGAAGAAGTAGCCAGACTGGGGATTTTAAGTTGGGGGTGCTTGTTGCAAAGCTCCTGTTTTTAAGTCTTACCTGCTGAAGCTCTATCCAAAGATGACTATAGCCTAAGCTACTAAACTCCAAAACCTCATTCTCCACCACATCTTTGTTGCTAAATCCCAGAAGCTGCTTTGTCTCTTCTGAAATGTCCTGATTTTTTTTTTTTTTATGCTTACTTCAAAAATTCCTGTAATAATCCCTTTTGGTTTAGGACAAATTGCTGCTGCTGTGACTGGTGATGGGAATATTTGAAAGGGATGGTTGATTAGATCCACCTCTTGGAGGTAGGGTTTACCTTCCTATGTAGAAAACAACGTAAGAAGAAAATGGTACTTTGATCATCACTTAAGGTTTTGGGGTTTTTTCCCAGCAAGTATTAGCATTTAAATAATATTCCCCCATTTATATATTATGCCTGTATTTAATATCTCCATCCTAAAAGTCCTACCCAAATCTGGATTTTCTTGTCTCAGTTAAGTCATCTCCATAGCAATGTTTTGCAGCTTCTCCGTCCTGCAAAAATCGGCATTTTGTCTCTTTCAATAGCAGTGTTTCCAGTGCCAACAGATGTCAGGAACTGGATGCTGGGGATTACATCTAGTGTCACAGGCCTTCTGAAAGCTTTACTTCCGAGAGTGACCTGTGTCACAGACAATGCAGATGCAATCTTGCTTGCAAGGGAAGGTTGGAAAATGTGGGCCATCCTCATACAGCCAGGATCTCCAGACGAAATGAACAATGTTTCCCTCCTCTTGTTCCTCACGCTTGGGTTTTCAATCTTTCTTCTCTGTCAGAGAAACATAATTGAAATTATTAATATTACCATAGCCTATCACCTTAACAATGCATCAAAGTGGATGAATGGACCTGCAACTGCATGTTTTGTTACCAGTATAGAATATTTTTAGAATCAAAGTGTTGGGTTTTGACCTTGGAGTCCATCCTGTTGCACAGCCTGATACAGCAGCTAGTTTGATTTTAGTCCAGTCAAGTACTTAGCTATCCAAGTAGTAATCTGCTAATGTCGATTCAAGAAACTACAGAAGGAACTTCAAGGAAACAGGAAGGGAAAGCTGCAGGGAGGAAGAAAAACACTTTGTAGAATCCTATGGTGGTTAAATCTTTACTCATCTTGTCAAAAACAAGGTGGCAGAGAGGTTTGCAAGTACCAAATGACTGCTGCGCTTATCAAGTGTTTCAGTATTGACACTGTTTTTATTCAACCACAAAAGCTATTTGTTGTCCAATACTCTCTGGTGTCAGGATTGTTCTTCCTTATTCTTGTAAGATACACTCTGTGTGTCAGTGAATCCATTCTTCTCCCTCCTTCTGGAAACGAAGGAAAAGAGAGTTCCCTGGACCATTGGGGTGTGTCGGTGTTTTCAAGTCTTCCCCTGGGGTTGTCTTCCCAGAACATACAATTTGATGTTTCTGTATTGAAAAATGATGCAATGACGACTTCTTTAGAAAACGCTTCCCTTAATTTTCTTATAAAGCAGAAATTGTAAAGCTGTTGAGAGTTCTGTCATTTTTTTCACTTTCTTCCAGAAACTTGACTGTGAGTCAACTGTAGGTTTTATTTGATAAAGTAATTCAGATATACTTTCTCCTGGCTTGAAGGGCTTAAATGAGACTTAAAAAGACTTAGCACTTAGCAGTTGTCTATACTTTCTAGTACTGAAAAGAAGTGCGTTTGCAGGATGTCTCTAACACCTTGAATGTTATCCTTAACTTTCAGATAGCATCTGTCTCAGCCTTGCACTATTCTTTATGGCCAGAATGTCCTCCTCATCCTCTTCAGTGTTGGAGATGGAGATCTTCCAATACATTGATGTACATCAAAGTGATTTCATCAAGGTAGGAACTATATTGCAGTGAAATGACTGGAGCACAGAACTGGTGTCTGGGAGTCTTGTGCCCTACATGCAAGATGAGTGTTTGCCAATAAGGTAATCAGCAGGGTTTCCAAGTCTGGCATCGGGTGTGCCACGTGAGCTTCAAAAAGCAGGGTTTTAAGTCTGTGCTGGGAACCCTCTGGGTGGAAGAGGGATTTACATGGACCTCCATAGACCAGGTGGCTGTGGGCATCCTTTGAGTGTGTGCAGAGAGAGGCTCCACTGAGCCAAAATGTACCCACATGGGAGAACTGGCAAATCTTTACCAGTGAAGAAAAAAAGATACAGCATCCATGATATTGCTGTGATGGGATGAAGGTGAAACCATCTTCCAATGTGACACTTCTTGTGTTCAGAGACCAACCACTACAGCATCCTGGGTGATTTAACTGCACTTCTCTCCTTCTTGTGCAGGATCTTAAGGAATGGGTGGCTGTGGAAAGTGATTCTGTTCAACCAGCTCTGAGGAAAGAAGTCATGCAAATGATGGCACTGGCAGCAGACAGACTTTCAGCGCTGGGAGCCACTGTTAATTTAGTAAACCTGGGGTCACATCAGGTGCTTGTCTGATTCTTGCATTTAAAACATCATGTTCACGCATGTGGCTTACCTATTACATTCAGTGCTATGTATATGTAATTTGTGATTTACTGATATTTTTGGTAGCCAGCTAACAATTTCTCAGTAGTCCTGTAGCTATGTGATACCTGCTGAAATCAGTCCCTCCTCAGACTGTATTAGAACAGACCTGGGAGGCCACACAGGCAATTCAAATGCAAGCAGATGTTCCCTCCATCCTGCAGAGACAGTTTGATGCTTTTAACTAGAGGGAAGTAGTTTGTAAAAGTAAAATGTCTTGGGTTTTTTATCAGAGCTCATTTTCATATTCTTCTGAGTAACAAAGCATGATAAGTACTGCATCAGTTTGTCACTGAAGTCTTTATATGGGGGAGGTAGCTTTTACAAGGAAGGTGTTGCCAGACAGAACAGGCTAGCTATCTTGAGCATCATCTTTGGCTTTGGGAGCTTCTGACAAATGCTCCAAGCCATTTTTTCAATGACAAATGGAAAGCAACAGACAAGAGTCAATATCTGAGAAATCTTTGTGTCTAGCTCACTTACCTTACTACCTCACTGTGGCTGAGTGCTCTCTCCTGCCCTGGGCTGTTGGATTCCTATTCTAACAGGAATTCAAAAGTTCACTAATAGCGATTCCCTTTTTCTTCTTCTGAGGTTTCTGGGGAGGATCATGAGAATCTTAGCACAAGGACCTTGCAGCACAGCAATACTTTAATATTTCAGGTTATGTCATTTAATAGTTGTAATGAATGCATTTAAAACTAAAAGCTTAGCATGCATTTGGCATCCAGTTATGATTGCCAAAATACATAGCAACAGTCTGTGTCAATAACAGCAGGGAATGGATTACCTGTTGTTCAAGCAGAGACCAGAGATACTTTTCTCTGCCTAGGGCCAAAATATTTTTTTTAAAAAAGGGTTTTTCCTTCGATGCTGGGCAAGAGGCTATGCTTTTGTGTTGCAACAGAGCAGTACAGACTGATATTATTGGTGAATACAAGGGAGTACACGCATTCCTTCACTTCTTATTTCTCTCTCCTGTGAGACACCCAGACTCTCTTGGCCAATGTGGAGATCTGTTCTGTGCAGCAGTAAGTTACAGGATTAGTTTAAAGCCTTAACCTGCTTTGAAAACAGTCCGAAATAGCAGCTGCCACCTCCTGCCAGCAAAAGTTTATTCTGTTTCTGGATTTGAAGTTTCAGGCCTCCTACAATCCGTCCATGGCAAAATCAAGTTTGTGTGGCTTTTGACTGTCAGTGTCACAACATATGCTTTTGTCACTCCAGAACACAGTTGGCTTTGTCTTCTCCAGTGCTGGGAAGTAAGAGTTTAGTAATGAGGGCATTTATGACAGTAAAATGTTAGAAGAGCCCCATAAAGTCTCTGCAGAACCTAAACAGCTGGGGAGAAAAATCTTAATTTCTCTGGGTAGGCTCAAAGTCAGACTTGTGGATCTGATAGAATCGGAGCCAACTGAGAATGTAGAAGTATTTTCAATACTGAGAATTCTAGCGTGCTTTTATATAACACTTGCAAGTTTTCAAGGGTTTATTTTTCCTTTGTTTTTTTCTTTTTTTTCTTAACACCTCTCTGCAGTTGCCTGATGGTGAGGACCTCCCACTGCCTCCTGTGATTCTCGGGGAACTGGGAAAGGATACACAAAAAGCCACTGTATGTTTCTATGGTCATGTAGATGTGCAGCCTGCCAAAAAGGAAGATGGCTGGAAAACTGACCCTTACACGCTGACAGAAATCAATGGTATGTATCTGGTCATAATTTTTGTATTTTTATTTGAATACATGACTCTCAGATGTTTTGAGTACTCTCAGATCTTTTGAGTAGAAGGGGGCTACCTATATGTTTAGCCACAGCATGAGGACTTCTCCCACAGTAATCTGTGGGACAAATCCAGTGACTTTGGGTCTTCATGACCATGCTGTGAGTAGTGAGACCCATCAGTGATTGCTTAATATTTGGTGTGGAAGAGCCACATGGGGTTAATTCCTCTTTATATTCAATAGACAATCCATTTCTGCTTTAAAATTCTTGTTGGGTTGTTGGATCAGCCATTAACCTCCCTAGAACTTCCTGTTCTTGCTTCATAATCCTTTAGTACCTCCACCTGCTAAGCTGGAGCTAAGAAGCACTGGTGGTGGAACAATGAGAGGCTCCCCTTAGTGCACTCATAAGCACGCTACAGCCAGCAGAGCATGAAAAGCTCCATTGACTTGATGGACCAAAATTAAGGGTGGAGGGTCAGCAGGGAGTAAGACCAAGAACCCAGAAATACTGATTCCCAGTCCTGTCCTACACCCATTAAATGGCCTTCCCCATCTCTTGGTACCAGTTCCAAATACGCTTACTGGGGTAACTCTTGTTCCTCCAGTGGGGACTGCCACAGATAAATCTGGTAGTGGTAATCCACAGATTTATTTGTATATGAAACAGATTTATCTGTATGTGAAACTGAAATCTGTCCCTGCATATAACTGTACAGTTGAACACCTAAAAAAAAATATGCCTAGACTTTGCAGCTTCATACTTCTACTGGGGTGTTTATCTGTGGGGTTTTTGCTACTTGTTACCTGGGCTGGCTGATGTGCACAGAAGCTGCATATTGTGCAAACTCTCCAGGCATGTCTGGTGTGATCAAACAACTCCTAAAAACGAAAGTAAAGCTCAGAAATTGGCAGGTAGCAGAAACCACAGTATGATGTACATAAAAAGGGGTGGGGGGAAAGTGTACTAGTCCACTGGGAAACACCCATCACCTTATTTAAAACATGTCAATGAAATCCTGATTCTTTTGACACTTCACTTGACACACCACTGCAGCTTCTGTGGCAACAGGAATTTGCTGATTACATTGAAGTGATGAGAGAGGTTTCAAAGATTGCTTAAAAACTTTACTCTTTTCTTTTTAAGGAAATCTTTATGGGCGTGGAGCAACAGATAATAAAGGACCTGTCTTAGCTTGGATAAATGCAGTGGAAACATTTAGAGCCTTGAAATTAGTAGGTATTAATGAGGAATTGTTATTGTTTTATAATATCTCTCTGGAGGGATGTGTTTACCTTCCTGTGAGTTAGATGATACGCCTCTGTACCAACAGACTCTATACATTTTGAAAGATTAGCTTATTCCTAATGCTATATCTAGGGCACCGGTCCCACCTCAGTAAGAATCTGTCCTTGAGCATTTCTATTTTGAACAGTCTGTATGCAAGGTAAATACGGTATTGCTGTCATTGCCCTGTAGAGAAAAACACTCGGGGAAGCATTCAATGTATATTACATACATTAAACAGCTTTGATACCCTGTTCTCTTGAGAGCTTTTAAAATGGTAACATAACATACAGAACAGATTGGTCATGAAGACTTATCTCTGCTGTTACATTCTGCCAATCTTTGGTTTTGTCTACCTACAAGTTACCTTCAATTTGTGTGTATGAACGAAGAGAACAAGCATCAAAAAATGCTCATACGTAATGGGCTGTTCTTTCAATGATACATTAGATTTATCAAAGCAAATGCTTTGACTGGGTGCATTAATCAAGTACAAATATACTTACTTATAGTGTGACTTATCTCTAAGAATCAAATTGTTGCCGAAATTATTACAATGACCGATACAGTTATCTTTAAATCAGTCTGCATATTTAACAATTTGGGGCTAGTTTTATCCCAAATGCAAAGCTAAACCAACATATAGTCTAAGCTTATACCTCGGTTAGTGAATTTGCATGACACATTTTGTTAGATTGTTGAGAAAGTTTTGTGCCTCTGTTAAGACATTATGGCACAAATTGAGCCATAAAGCCTTGACTTCTAAGGTCCTTTTTCACCTGGAAAACTGATGTTTTTCTTGCATTAATAGTACTGAATTGATCTCAGTGTCTCTTAATACAGATTAGCTGTTGCAAGTGGATATGGTTATTGTCTTTTTGCATCTTTCCAGTTTTTCAAATCACTAATAACTACTTTGAATTTTAACAAGCAAGCAAAAAGAAATGTTATTTGAAGCCTTTCCCTAGAAGACAGCACAGATCATCAAACAATATTCATGAACAGTTTGTTTCTAAATTTTTTTGTGGTCGTTTGATGAACCATTGGTGAACCCATCCATAACACAAGTTCATTTAATTCTACACATTTATTCCTGCATTTAATCTGAGCA
The DNA here is from genome assembly GCF_964106895.1 of Numenius arquata. NCBI lineage: Eukaryota > Metazoa > Chordata > Aves > Charadriiformes > Scolopacidae > Numenius > Numenius arquata. The sequence goes on from NC_133579.1 coordinate 31,392,125, forward strand.
TTCAATCAAAAGATAAAACATCTTAAAAGCAGTAATGAGAAAATGAATTGGAATGGGAAACTAAGCTCAAATTTATTTCTCCTATGGGACTTGTCAGCATTTCTAACTTGTGCTATTCCATAATAAAAGTTCTCTTAATTACCCTTGGAAATACATCCTTATGAACTAGCAGGCAAATGGATTCATGAGTGCTAAAAGGACAATTATAGTAGAATCACCAGCAGCATTTTTACCACTGTGTGACTAACTCTGGTGATAGATAACACATTGGGAAAACCAAAGCAATGGACCTCTGCCAGTGCTTCCTGCACGACCACTAACAGCGGAAATATGAGAGGCAGGAAATTTTCCGTGAAAATGCAACTGTTATTATGCAGGCTTTCCAAAGCAATTAGAATATTTAATAGTACATCCCATTTTATGAGACAGTCCAGCAAGTTTTCTGGAAACACAAGGGAAAAAAGATATCACTTGTATCTTCCTTCAAAAATGAAAAGTACAGAAAAACATGAAGATGAACAAGTTTTTCTGGGAAACTACATATGTATGTATACATGTACATATATAGATTTACATATATTTATATATGCCCTTTCTATTCAAGCAAGCTAGATATCTATGTCCTTCTTTTCCTAACACATGTACTGCAAGCCAGTCTGCTTTTGATGTTTTTTTAAAGTCTCTTACTTTTTGAAAATGCATGTTCCTTACCTAGATCTCTTTAATGTTCATTTAGGCTATGCCAGTAAACTTCAAGTTTGTAATTGAAGGCATGGAAGAAGCAGGGTCCTTGGGGCTAGAAAAATTACTTGAAGAAGAAAAACAGTACTTTTTCTCTGATGTTGATTATATTGTGATTTCGGACAACCTCTGGCTCAGCAACAAGAAGCCTGCCCTTACATATGGGAGTCGGGGAAATGCCTGCTTCTGTGTGGAGGTAAAGGACACAGGTTCATTCGAACTGGGCTCCTGACCGGAGAGCAGTGATGTACCTGTAACCACATTTATACTTGCACGCAGACAAAGACTGAGAGCAAGCTTGATATTTAAAAATACAGACTTTTCTTCCCTATCCTTTTTTGCCTGTGCAGATTCCCCCCTCATTTCAGTTCAATTAGCCTTATTTACTTCCATTAACTTTTCTTCAATCATTGTTTCTCCACTTACTCTCTCTCTCCTTGATCCCTTTCCTATCCCATTACTCTCCTACTGCTCTCCCAGTCTTCTCTCATCACACTCTCTGCACATCAACTCTGCTCTCTTGTAGCATTTTCCCTACACCCCCCGACTCTCTCACTCCAAACCCACTTCTTCTGAAGCCCTGCCCTTTTTACAGCAGATACAGCTTACTGCAATGTATTTGCCTAAAGGGACTCAATTTAGTTGGATCCCTGGGTTTAAAAGCCACACAAAATTTTTGTAACCATTGGCAGAAGCAAATAATAGTGCACTGTAGTATATTTAGCAGCCAACATGAGCTGCTGTGAAATGAAGAACAGAAGTTTCTCATCTGGGAATCTCCTGATGAAGCATAAAAGGAATTCAGAGAGAAGATTAAAGAACTAGAGAAGTGAAGAAAAATCTGCATTAACCTTTCTGTCTGAAATAGAATGGAATTTGTTTTTAACCAAAAAAGCCTCAGCAGCCTTGATTCAATTCTTCTAAGTCTTAGTTAAGAAAAATTATGCTATTAAAACATCAAAAATGATCTCTGCCTGCTACCAGACAGTGGACCGTAATGAAGTTTTGAGAAGAATAAAGAAGTCCGTTGCAGGCAAATAGTTTATTATAAACCTGCATATGAAAATGTGTCTGGAAAAAAGAACCCATTTAATAAACCGAATGCCTCTCTCTATTCTAAAGGCATATGATTCAAGAGACCTCTAAATTCTTATTTGTTGCATTCTGGAATTAAGGTTGGACATATATTTTCTTAATGGAAAACAAGTAAGGTTCTTTCTTGCCTTCGCTATAAAGATTTGCATTAAATAAAAAAGATAAAGAATTTGAAGAAATTATTCTGCAGTGTTAGAAACAGTGATATGCAAGTATTTCTCTTACGGTGTATTTAATCTTACTGGAGCAAAGGGGGGAATGGAGAGGGACCCTTGCTTTCAAATGCCTGTAAGTGCTATAGACAGCTGAATTTCTCTCTCTAGTGATTAACAGAATAGCCCCATCTTCTCTTTACCAGAAGCAGATTGTTCGTGACATGTTTTCCATTTTAAAAATAAACACATAATCATTTTCCATTCATTTGTGGTGTCATTTAAAAAACCGAAGCCATCCGTTGCTGTGGAAAAGAAACACATGCAGAAGAATAAAGTAGAGAGTGTTTATATGTAACCAGTGTTTTTCGTACAGGTTGAATGTGGCAGCAAGGACCTTCACTCTGGAACTTTTGGAGGCATCATTCATGAGCCACTGACGGACCTTATAGCTCTGCTGGGTAATAACACGTGTCATTGCTCAGGAGTAACTGGGGAACAACGGCAAGCAATCAGCCTAACAAAGATCAGTGCCATGTTTAATTGACCTGCGTGAGACAAGTCTAATTGAAGCAATATTACCAGGTTTCTAAATCTCAACACAGCTATGGTGGCAGCAGCTGAGGAGGGGAATGTCCCTGGTAAGGCCAGGACTTTAGACACATGCCTGTTAAGCTCATGTCAGTCGTGTGTCAATCAACAACCTTTAAGGATTGCTGGCAACTTGAATACATACACGTGCAGCAAAACCTGACTTTTTAACGCTGATATGTATCTCAATATGTATCTCAGATGTTTTCATGTCAGCAGCTGTGCTGACTCACTGCACACAAATGCACAGCAGCTCGATTTTCTTAATAAATATGAAAATATATCAGTGTGGGTATCATGACTCGATGGATGCAAGCAGTTGTCAGTAGCTAGACGTTAGGCTTACTCATTCGGTAAAGACTTAGGTAGAAGAGAAAAGGTGTTGTGATTGCCAGGTGGAAGAAGTAGGTCCCACTTGTACTGATATCTGTATCTTACTTTGCAGACAGCCTTGTGGATCCCACAGGTCGGATTCAGATCCCTGGAATCTATGACAGCGTTGCTGCCCTGACAGAGGAGGAGAGGAAATTGTATGAATCGATTGAATTTGATCTAGAAGAACATAAAAATAATGGTGGCGTGAAAAAATTCCTATATGGCACCAAGGTAACACAAAATCTGTGTAAATGGTCAGCAGAAAGAGTTTGAATCACCAATTTGTAACATTTGTGTATAAAGCCAAACTGAAAGATGCTTTCAGTCCATGGCAAACTCAAAATAAAGGAGCACAGAGCATTAACAGGTAAATAAAACAAATCTGCTGAAAATGCAAGATACCGCATCTGGGGAAAGTGACTCAAAATATGAATAATCAATGAAAAGGAGTAATGCAAAACTAAGTGTCACTCCCTCTCTCTTGCACTGCATGTCCTCTCCCTCTCACCTAACTGGCAAAAGAAAATAAGCATTAACACCCCCACATGTGTTACGCAGTAGAAAAGTTGTATTCTGCTCTGAAAAAATGAGGAGGCAGCTTTAGGCAGATGTGTTATGGCGTGGTTTTTATGAGTTTAATTCAGATTTTGATGTCTGTCGAGCACGCCAAAAAAGCACCCAAAGCTATAAGCCTCTCTTTGCCAGCATTTAAAAATTGTATCCTAAATAAAAAACAGTAGGTAAGAAAGATCTCTCTGCACAAAAGTGGCATCTGGGAGAAAGAAGTGAGTATAATGTAATTATACTGGTATAAGCTGTAATATGGATGCTTTATTTCCATGAAAAAGCTTCTGAATTAGTCTAAGATAGACTATAATAATCAGTAATACAGAAGTATAATGTAACTGCGCTAAATAAGTTTTGATGCTTTACCTATGTGACGATGAAGTGGTGCAAATTTTATGTGTACATAAAACTCCAGTCTCATAAAACTGGCGTAGAAGGAAAGGAGCTATGCCCTGGGGTTCTGCATGAAGTCCAATTTATAATTTATATATTTATCCTTTCTTCCTTAGAATAAACATTTTCTTTTCTCTCTTGCTTTTTTTTTTTTTACCCCATCTTTTCCAGAAAAACAGATCAACTTTGTTACTGAACATTATCATCTTATCTCTTGTATTATTTAAGGCTCATTAGTAGAATTTCTTCCCTGCTATCATCTGGGAGGGATCTGGCTAAACTGGTCACAGGTTTCTCCTGCAAGAAGTTCTGAGATGAACAGATGGTCAGATCAGAAGTTGTTCTGATTTTTCTTTGCACTAGAAAAATTTAATTCTAAGATAATTTAAAATAATGCTCCATTTTTCTTGCTGTACATGAAAAGCTGCTCTCATCCAAATATTTCTGAAGGTAAACAAATGTTGACTTAACGAAGGAGTTATTTGTTTTGTTTTTTTTTTTAAATTAAAAGTTATGAGCGTGGGTTTAAATTAAATTATAAATCAAACATCTTTAAAATAGAGGTCTCCAAATACAAATTTTAGGATGGAAAAAGGTTGTTTCTTCACATCAACTTATATTAATTGTGAATGGCTCCACTGTCATCCCTTATATTTTCAATGTTATATTTTTCGAAGGAAGAAATACTTCTACACCTGTGGCGTTACCCTTCTCTCTCTATTCATGGGATTGAAGGAGCTTTTCATGAACCGGGAATTAAGACTGTCATTCCAGCAAAAGTCATTGGCAAATTCTCAATCCGTCAGGTCCCCCACATGGACCTTTCGGTTGTGAAACAACAGGTAAGAAGAAAACCTTTGCTTTGGTCTCTACTATGTAAACTAGGTCCCTCTTAGCACCTCACAAATTTACATCCAAAGTAGTAAATGGAATGTTTCTAGCATTTATTTGTTTCTGAGAGCAGAAGAGGGAAAGTGGGTGTAAACTTCAGTTGCAAGAAGCTGAACACTTCTGGCTGCAATGTGTTTTCTCCACAGGTGGTGGAGCATTTGGAAGGTGTCTTCTCCAAGAGGAACAGTCCAAACACATTGAAAGTGTCTATGCCTTTGGGTGCGAAGCCCTGGCTTGCTGATGTTAATGATCCATTATATAAAGCAGCAAGAAGGGCAATAAAAACAGGTATGTTGCTTCTTTTTTTCCATCTTTAATGTGTCTGCAAGTGTGCAGGGGAGTTGTGCTCATCCATAGAGCAGAAGGGATTTCCTGATTTGGTGCTACAGTCACATCTTATTGATTTTGATAGAACAGCTCAGCCACTGAGGTCTCTTGCTGAATTGGGGTCTATTCAATAGAAGACTTCATTTAGTTCTTTCGTATACTGGTACAAAGCCAGAGGTTTGTAGAGGGCAACTGATTGATTAAATCAATTGGCTATACACTCTGAACAATTCCTGCTCAGAAGCTCTTTATGTTTGAACAGATAACTGATATTTGGCAGCTAAAGACAGCACCCTTATTTCACTTAATGGATTCATTCTTTCCATGTATTTCAGTTTTTGGAGAAGATCCAGATTTTATTCGGGATGGTTCAACAATTCCTGTTGCCAGAATGTTTCAGACTATAACGCAGAAAAGTGTGATGATGTTTCCAATCGGAGCAGCCGATGACGGGGAGCACTCCCAGAACGAGAAAATAAGCAGGTTTCTTTTATTTGTCTATTTGTGCTATAAGAGAAGAGGGGAGAACCAAGGTCCTGGGGTACCCACACATATAAGCACTGCCAGGTGGGAAGCTTTGCAATCCCAAAATATTGTCTCTGGGAAACTTGCTGCTGTGCCGAGCAGAAAGCAAAATTCCCAATCTAACATGTACCACTATTGTACCACTATATACTTTTCATGAAGTGTTTACTTAGCCTTTAAATGATCACACTGGCAATTTTCATTTCACTGACAATTAAATTTCTCTGGTCTGAAAGATGATGATGTAGACAGGTACCTTTCCATCACAGCATCAATTTCAAAGTATTCCAGTCAGACGTACTGAGGGTAATGATTATGTAAGGGTTTTAATGGTTTTCCTTTTTTTTTTTTTTAATGGTATAAATGGATATAAAGGTGTATTTATATTACAGGGACCAAAACTAGCATAATCCTATAAAAATTAGCTTAAACTTGCCACTTGTGTTCATTCTTTGAGGAGCCATGGTAAGACACCGTTCAGTCTGATGTCTGAACATTTGTGCAGCTTCTGAGTCAAGTCATGCTGAGCTCAAGGAACTGGAGAATCCTACAATAATTCTCAATTTGTTTTTTGTTGTCCCTCAGTATATCCTCAATCCTTGTGGCTACAGCCAATAGCAATTAGGGGACATAACACTTGAAAAAGTTTCCTCAGTGAATCTTTCAGAGGAATGCCAATTGTATGATATCTAGAATTTCTGTGCACTTGGTCCTTTCTTTGGGTGACCGGTCTTGCAAATTCCTCTGAAGACTCTGAAAACTTCACCAGATTATATGTCGCTAATTTGAAGAGCAGAATAGCCTGACAGGGTTTCATTCTCCTTTCCTTCTTCATAGACACAACTACATTAAAGGAACCAAAGCATTTGCAGCCTTTTTCCTGGAGCTATCAAAGCTACATCAACACTTAATTGAAACTTCCAACATGGAAACTAACAACTGATGGACCATCATGAGAAAATCAGCAAAGCACTTATGCTTTCTAACTTCCTGATCTGGAAAAACATAGAAATCACATACTCAGTGGGTCTGAATTGGTGGAAAAAATAAACGTCATGCTATTACTTGCCGCACTACTAAATGGCATGCATTTGTGATCCAGTCAATCAAGTGATCTTACCCCGAATGGGATAAAATAGGGTTAGGAATAGTTCATTATTGCTGAGTGGAATATAGGAGCAAAGGGAATTTTCACATTTGTTTTATTAAAGCTACTTTATTTCTGGTTTTTAGTATGCCCATGTTTATGCCACCTAGCTCATATTCCAGTTTCTGCATATAAGCAATTTGCAACATTGTCATTTCCTCTCCACTTTATACAAAATTTCACTATTTAATTATTTGAAGAAAGATCCACTATCATGTTAATCTCTTCCCTGTACTTCATTGAAAGATGTATATTGGGAATGCAATACAATTAGCTTGTTGAACTTGATGCAAAGACTTGCCTATGAATATTTACTTATGGGAATAATTACTGAGGTCAGTAGAACTGCAATAGTAAAACATTTCCACGTCTGGATTCTGCCTTCCCCCTGCATTTAATCTAAATCTCCTCTTACTGTGCTGTGAGCACAGTATTAAGAATCACTACATAATACATTTCCATAATGTGACTCTCTTTGTGTACAAGAGAAAAAAGTTTTTGTAAACATCTGTTCTGGCGAAAACCTGTCATCAGAAGGATGCTTTTCCACACAATTAGCAACTGGTTGTTGCTAATTACTTTTAAAGCATTAGTTTACATTGATAATTAAATCAAAGGCAAATGATATATTTTGAAATTAAAGCAATAGTTGACAGTTCTGTCTGCTGTTTAGGCAAAACACCTAGCACAAATTATATAAATCATATCTATTTTTTTTTCAAAATGTGATTTTTTCGTTATAACATGTAGTTATTTCATGCACAACCAAAGTGACTGAGCCAGATTTAAACAAAAACTTAGTAGCGTTATCCTTACTGTTAAAACAGATGACATTGATTACAGGAAGTAGTTGTTTCCTTTCTCTCCTGCAAAAGCCTGCAAGAATAAAGGTGATTAAGGGCATAAGGTACGGATGTGGAGTTCGTAGAAGGGAATACTGTATTATAGTTTATGTACATGAACAGCAGATATGGAAAGTTATCAGGATAAAAGCCTTAGCTGAATTTAAAAACATAAATGAACAAGCTTCTGATTTTTAGTAGCATTCCTGAAATTCCTGGGAGCTGGATGTAAAGGTAGTTGGCCTTTTACGAGGTCTGGGAGCAGTACTAATCTGGGATACTTAGGTTTCAAATCAGGTTCTCAATAAACACCCATTTTCAGCCTTTCCTGGGGCTGTGAGGCTCACAGCTCAGCTGGGAAGAGCTGAGTAAGGATACTGGCTGCGGATGGCATTCAAGGGGAAAAGGGAGACCCAGCTCAGTCTCTTTGTGGTGCCCGTGTCAAGGGAGAGGACTCCAAGACATGGACTGAGCCTACAAGATCAGAAGACTCCAGTTTGCACACCACCAACTTGCGGAACAGGTCTTCTGCAGCCCCTCATCTTCCTTCGCCTGTTTAAACCATTTAGGAATGAGCACAGTAAGGAATGCTGCGGGGGAAAGCACTCCAGTGCCTGGACAGGAGTCAAGGCACGTCTGTCCACGCTTAAAAGCTATTGCTCCTTAAAGGTAAATTGAATTTTTGTGAAGTATTTAAGGACATACAACTGACATAAAACATTATTTGCAATCTTCTGTTTTGCAGTGGCTTTAGACAGTGACTTCAACCGTTGCTGAAAGCTTTTCATAAATATGACCCTTTTGGCAGAAGAGAAGAGTAGAAAGCTGGGTGAGATGTTGGAGGTGGTATATTTCCTCATGTAAGAGGTATGGAGGCTGTGTTTCTAGGACTATAATTGCTTTGGAAAGCAGTACAATCCATGCTGTCTATGGGCTCTACAACATTAAGAAGTGCAACTGAAGGAGAGCTTATGCTAGACGTAGTTTTTTCTGTTGCTCTTTAGAACACCAAATAAAATAGAGTCAACAAAGCACCATTTTATAAGCACAGGCACTATCAGAGCAGTACACTGAAATAAGGTTCTGCTCTGAAATATCCACTTACTGTCAAGTTAAAACCGTGTGTATGAAACGAATGAATTATGCAGAGCATCTTCATGCCTCCTTCAGTCCCAGAAGGGAGCAATAGCAGAAAATTTCAATTTCAGATTCTCCTGACCATGAAAGAAAGCACTGGGGAAGCAACTCCTGCCCACAGGGTTATCCACAGCTCCTCTTTCCCTTTGAGATCAAGACCAGGGCATCCACCAGTCATCCTGGCTTTTTTTTTTTTTTTTCTCCCTAGTGTGAAGCATCTCATCAGCCTTTTGAAAATAAAAATTTGGTGTGCATTTTTCTGAGGTCTGTAGTGTTACACACATTGCTAACAATTGCTAGTGATGTTACTTCTTGGTTGCATTAGTGACTATTTGTTGCCATAGTAAGTTAAAGATAACTCTAAAATGATGGTGTTTGTTAGAAATAGGATTCAAGTTTGCTTCTGTTAGCCTTATTCTGGATATGCCATATCCCATGTCAGAGCATATTAGATATTCTCAAGTGCTGACCAACCAACTACAGAAACCATATCTCTACGCTTTGTGTGTACATATGCATATGTGTGTATGTAGCGCTGTGTGTATATATGTATATATACATATACTCACAATACCTAATACTGACATTTTTATTGAAAAAAAATTCCTTGTTCATACTGATTCAGAAAACGAACGGTTACAGGTTGTTAGTGCGGATGTATTACAGTCTGGGAAAGTACAAAAGCTCGGGGCCCCAGCATTCCAAGATAAAGAAATGGCCTTGTGTGTAAGATAGCGGGAACAGCTGCATGTTAAGGAGGTGCTGAGGAGGAACCTAACTGTCTGGGAAAGGTGTCCATCTGGTCAGGACAGGGGAGGAGATTTTTGATAATGAGTTCTTAGAAATAATTAGAATAGTAACGCCTTTAATTATAATAACCTTAATGAATATGTATGCTTTTCACCATAAATGGACGCTTGCTTCACAAACCGGTGTGCAAGTTTGGTGGAGAAATCCCCCTTGCACCCAGCGCTGCAATAAACATATCTGCTTTATAACTCTCTGCGAGTTGTAAGGTTTGTTTCCGCGCGTCAATACTGATTCAGGTTTTTCTTACTAAGGGCTGAATAATGGCTTCTGGTTTTGGCCAATTTATGTGCAAAACTACAAATGCTACAATATGTTTTTTAGCACAATTTCCACAAAGTCACAGAAAAGGGACACAAAAAGGAGGTGACTTTTCAGTGTAAACTGGACCGCTTAAATATTATGCTAGACTAATTTTTACAGTGATAAAGGTCTAGTGTTAATTTGTGTTTAGTACAGGGTACCTCTTCACAGTAAAACTTAAGTACCATTTGTTTCAAACATCTTATTTGTATAATCATATAAGAGGACACTTTGCTGATTAAACCTACTCAGGTAGTAAGGAAAAAAAAACTTTGTGGGGATGTCCAATAGCAGCATCTATACTTTTGAGAGCCTGATTAAGGTCAAGATTTGGATGCCTAGTGCCACTAGGGATGTCCTACCATACCAGGGAAGTATAGCTCATGGATGGCAGACACAGCTCAAGCCCTGTGTGGCCAGCAGGACTAGGGTAGTCATCGTCCCCCTGTACTCGGCACTGGTGAGGCCCCACCTCAAGTACTGTGTCCAGTTTTGGGCCCCTCGCTACAAGAAAGACATTGAGATTCTGGAGTGTGCTCAGCGAAGGGCAACGAAGCTAGTGAAGGGTCTGGAGCACAAGTTGTATGAGGAACAGCTGAGGGGCTGGCGTTGTTTAGCCTGGAGAACAGGAAGCTGAGGGGAGACCTTATTGCTCTCCAAAACTACCTGAGAGGAGACTGTAGGGAGGTGGGAGTCAATCTCTTCTCCCAAGTAACAAGTGATAGGACAAGAGGAAGTGGCCTCCAGTTGTGCTGTGGGAGGTTTGGATCTGGATATTAGGAAAAATTACTTCACTGAAAAGGTTGTCAAGCATTGGAACAGGCTGCCCAGGGAACTGGTGGAATCACCATCCCTGGAGGTATTTGAAAGATGGATAGATGTGGTGCTTAGGGACATTGTTTAGTCGTGGTTTTGGCAGTGTTAGGTTGATGGTTGGACTTGATGATCTTAAAGGTCCCTTCCAACCTAGATGATTCTGTGAATGTTGCCAGTGGAGTGGCAGTTGGCTGAATGCAGCACTCCACGGCACCTCTAATAGTGGTGGCTACACATAGTGGGTCAAGGTCTGCCTGTCTCCCCGCTACATCGACTCAAGTCTTCCCTCCTGTAGGCATCCATGCCTACAGCATCCATGTTGTAGGGAATCAAACGTGGGATCATATTTTCTTACTGATTATTAATGTGAAAGAAGAAATCGAACTTTTTAATTTTCATTTCAAATCAGTGGGCTTAAGTGTGAAAGTTGCCTTTTTGTTTTAGACAAATACAGTTTTTAATCCTTAAGCAACATCTCAGAAGACTAAAAAATGCAGCAGTCAGTTAAAATCGTGGAGAATGAGTAAAATAATATGACGCTGACAATAGGAGCTGAAGGCGTAGAGAGATGAGCAGCCGACTGAGACTGAGAACTAATCAGGTCACCATCTGTTTAGCCTGTGAAAGTGGAAGATGAGGCTTCGCCATGCAGTTATGGTTTTCCCGTTCAGTAACATCACTCCCAAGAAGCTTGTCTTTGACTCCTTCTAGGTATTCCTCTCAGAATACGGCATTTAGCTTGTTTGACAAAACATTATACAGTGCCTTGCTCTAATTAAGGGTGTCCACAGTCCACGTTTGAACAGGGAAGATTGTGCAGCTGTGCCTTTACCAGTGACACAGGAGCCAGTGCCAGCGAGGAGCCACAGTCCATTTGCTCCTGCTGGAAACTTACTGCAAGTAACAGGTAAAGTTAAAATGCTGATGCATGAAAAAACTCCTGAACACAATCTTCTCACTTGATATATCCTGTTTAGTCTCCCTGGCTCATCTCCACATTGCTCATTACTCAGGTGCAAAGGGTGCCTGTGTGTGCAAAACTGACCTATAAGCAAGTGTACATAACTGCACAGAATGGTAGGGCTTGGAAGGGACCTTCGGAGATCATCTAGCCCAACCCCCCTGCTAAAGCAGGTTCACCTAGAGTGGGCTGGGCAGGACTGCATCCAGGTGGGTTTTGAATATCTCCAGAGAAGGAGACTCCACCACCTCTCTGGGCAGCCTATTCCAGTGCTCTGTTACCCTCAAAGCATAGAAGTTTTTTCCTCATGTTCAGATGGAATTTCCTGTGTTCCAGTTAGTGCCTGTTGCCCCTTGTCCTGTTGCTGGGCACCACTGAGAAGAGTCTGGCCCCATCCTCTTGACACCTGCCCTTTAGGTATTTATAAGCATTGATGAGATCCCCTTTTTCCCACCTACCTCCAGGGTCTGTCCCCTCTGCTCACAGAAATGCTCACTGCCAGCTATTTTCTACCATAAGATTTTCTAGGATCCTAAAAACATTTGCAGTTTCTCTGCCCTTCTCCTTTTCCCTTGCTTTCTCAAGTATCTCTGGTTTTGGAAGACTTCTCCTCTAGAAAGATGTTGATTCTGGGATTGGTCAGAACTGCACATGTTACCATAGTTTTGGTGCAAGTTGTTCTCTTATAAGGAAAAAGCATGGTACTTCACTAACACTTATTACCACAAGGTTAAACTTAATTGATTTTCAAATTTATGCCTTGTATCATAGAATCACAGAGTATCTCTAGTTGGAAGGGACCCACAAGGATCATCGAATCCAACTCTGTATTTTGAGCTGTGGACACATCATGTCCTTTAAGAGATAAATCATTATATAAATATTTGAAACAGATATATGAATAGAAAAATATGATCACTTCCTTGAAACCAGACTGCCTGTTTGTCTACTTAGCTTTACTGCTAAATATTTCAGTGATCTTCTCACTTGCGTTCTTCAGAAACACGTATGAAGAACAGCTTCATGTTACAGGGCATTTTACTTCATATTTATCAAGTGCTTTTCCTGGGATACTGCTACATTTGATTACATAAAAACAGACTGGGAAATTCAAACCAAGCAGCTAACAATGCAAGCGTGGTGGTATACAATTTTACAAGTTCATTACAGATTTTTATTTTGTTTTAAATTGAAGCGTGAGCTTGAACTGAACTCAAGACACTCAGACATCGTTCCATTAGTTTCTAAGGAGGTAAGTGAAAGAGCCACTGAGTGTCGTAATGGGGCTTCCCAGCCCTGCCTGAGGAATACCGGCTGCCGTACAGCTTTTCAGCTGATTCTGCAACCCACACAGAATGAGTTGTTTGAGATGGAGGGTGACAGAGGAGGTTCATAATTACTTTGCTCTCACACGGTTTTAAAAATTGCAAATACTAGCTGAAAGCAGGCTTGCGTTTTGTTACATAAATCCTCTCAGGTTCTGTGTGTGACACTTGCCACGTTCACTTACTCCTCAAGGCAGGAATGACAGCTATGTTTCTTTATGGACTTAAATAGGTGTGTAAAAGTGCTTGCAGAAACACAACCAGGCATTGAGTTTGGATTCTGTTTGCAAAGAAACTTCACCCTTGGGAGGGGAAAGAAGCCAGCAAGACCTTGCTTAAGCTTCAAAGTACACACTGCACAAGGTGCCCTCTGCCAGCTAGGAAGAATGGTGGTGTTCCTTGCCTGATGAGCATTTGAGAACTTCAGTGTGTAACTAGGGAATTCTTCCCATAAAGCTGACAGTTTACACAGGTTCCAATTTCAGTGGATGTAGCTCTAATGGCTGGGATGCATGTGCCAGGTGGATAAGATGCTGACTTAGTGAAGATGAAAAATAAGGATTAAATCTGTATTTCATGTAGTGTGACTATCTTTGCAAGTTCTTTTCTGATCTGATCCCACATTAAATCTTAATGTGTTGATGCATAATGTACCAGACTTGATGTTTATATTTGAGATATTTGTCTTTCACAAACTTGCTCTGTGGGTTTATGAGAGATGAATTACAATGGCAGAGCTGTAAATACTGGCAAGCTGGACACATCTTCACACGCAGTAGATAAGACAGGGTAATAAATGAATCTCTTACATTTTACTGCAATGAATTACCTTTTTATTAAAAAAAAACACAGTACAACAAAAACAAATCCTTGGAGGTTTGGCATCGTCAGCCTCCAGACAGACTTGTATATAGCCATACTCAATAGAAACCAGACATTGTGTACGTATGTGTGAATAATACTGATGTTGCTACACGTCGTAAAATCATTTCAGTGACCTCTCACTGTGAAATAACATGAAGTGCCAGCCAATTGCATGTTCCCTGTCTTTTAGATGCAGTTACAATTTTTCTATTTTATTTTATTTTTTTTTAGTATCTATAAGAATAACTCAAATGTTATGTTAGCCCAGTCTTTTTATTTGTGCAGCTGAAGGGGATTTTTTTCTTTTTTTTTTTTCTTTTTGTCCCCTGAATTTAGAACTGAAACTGTAATCCCTGTAATAGAAACTGGAAAATATTCAACACGACACGCTCCTGACATGCAGCCTTCTGGTGTGAAGAAGCAAGTGGTGGCAGGAACTCCCATGAATTTCATTCAAGTTTGTATTGCTTTTTTTTTGTTGTTGTTATTACACTTAGAAATTCAAGAGTTAGTGTGCTTTACTTGCCTCCCGTGCATCACTGCCTTCCTGACAAGACAGCAAACTCCACAGGCAGGGTTACCATCATCAATTTGGCAGCAGCCCTGACATTCCAGTGAACACTTCAAATGATGAGAGTTTCATTTAATCACAGTGGAAGGACCAGTAAGATCTGGCAAGTACATCCTTTCTTTCTCAAACCATTTTTTTTTAGGGTTCTGGATACCAAAAGTTAGTTATAAATTCCACTTTTTATTGAAAAGCAGTGGGACGAAAGAAAATGCATTTTAAGCAAAACCATGATGAAGAGATGTTGTGTTATCTTCCCTACTGGTGAACAAGGCAGCAATGACAGCCTATGGTGCCTTTGCCAAGTCACCACCGTAATGTGCACACAGAAAAAAAAACAATCTTCTCCTGCAATTCTCTCCAGGTGGTGGTATAGCTTAAAATGCAATTTTCTGAATAGAACAGCCTGAAGGCTTAAAAGACAGAGTCCATGGGTCAAAAATCCACTTGTCTGACTCAAGTAACCTCAGCATTTGGCAGCAGGGGAAAAAAATTAAGAGATCTGATTCACTGGTACACTCATATTGATGTTTGTATCTAGAAAGCCATACACACAGAAATGTGATGTCACTCCTTTGCATGTTTTGTATTGTGCATGCAGAAATTGCAATTGTTTGTGCTTATATGCAATTGCTTTATATGACCATTTATTACTATTTATTTTTGTGATAGTGACTACTGTGATATTGCGGAGACAGCTGGTTCCAGACTTTTACATATCTTAATTGTTACAAACTTCTCTTACCACTTCTCAGCTGTGCTGTAACCTGGCTTTAGAGAAACATAATTCAAGATTATTCTGACTAAATAAAAATTAATCAAATTAATATCTGATTAAAGAGACCCGTCTGACTCCAACTGCCTCTGTGACGACACCTCTCAGTGCACATGTGGATCTCCATGGCTCCTGTGCTTCTGTGTGCAGGCTTCAGGGATCTGTTCCGTGGATAGTTGCAGGATCAGCACTTTAAAGATAAATACACTCTAGTGGTATCTTCTTAAGCTGTCAGCCCAAACTTCATACCATCAGATCACAATTTTGATAGAAAAAAAAAAAACCAAACTTGAAAAGTCAGTGTAAACATTGCCATTGCTTTGCAATAGGAAAGTTCTTTTTAGATACAATTATAACTTCAGTTCTCCAAATATAAAAGCAGAAAAGATAAAAATTAAGCCTGTAGAATCATAGAATCATCTGGGCCGGAAGGAACCTTCAAAGGTCATCTAGTCCAACTCCCCCTGCAGTCAGCGAGGACACCCCCAACTAGACCAGGTTGCCCAGGGCCTCGTCGAGCCTTACCTTGAATGTCTCCAGGGAAGGGCCCTCAACTACCTCCCTTGGCAACTTATTCCAGTGCTCCACCACCCTCATGGTAAAGAACTTATTCCTAAAGTCTAATCTAAATCTGCTTTTTTCCAGTTTAAAGCCATTACCCCTTGTTCTGTCATTGCCGGCCTTTGTAAACAGACTGTCTCCAGCCTTCCTGTAGGCCCCCCTCAGGTACTGGAAGGTTGCTATTAGGTCTCCCCAGAGCCTCCTCTTCTCCAGGCTGAACAACCCCAGCTCCCTCAGCCTGTCCTCGTAGCAGAGGTGCTCCAACCCCCTGATCATTTTCGTGGCCCTCCTCTGGACCCTCTCTATCAGGTCCATGTCCTTCTTATATTAAGGGCTCCAGACCTGCACACAGTGCTCCAGGTGAGGTCTCACCAGAGCAGAGTAAAGTGGCAGAATCACCTCTCTGGATCTGCTGGCAACACATCTCTTGATGCAGCCCAGGATGTGATTGGCCTTCCGGGCTGCAAGTGCACATTGCCTGCTCATGTCCAGCTTTTCATCCATCAGCACCCCCAAGTCCCTTTCCTCAGGGCTGCTTTCTAATACCTCATCCCTCAGTCTGTATTTATACTGAGGATTGTTTCTTCCCAGGTGCATAACTCTGCACTTGCTCTTGTTGAACCTCATGAGGTTTATTTGAGCCCACCTCTCCAGCCTGTCCAGGTCCCTCTGGATGACATCCTGTCCCTCTGGTGTAATGACAACACCACACAGCTTGGTGTCATCCGCAAACTTGCTGATGGTGGACTCCATCCCTCTGTCTATATCGTTGATTAAAATGTTGAACAGTACCGGTCCCAGCACAGACCCTTGAGGGACACCACTTGTCACTGCTCTCCATCTGGACTTAAAGCCATTGAGCACTACCCTCTGGATGTGACCATCCAGCCAATTCCTTATCCACTGAACCGTCTACCCACCAAATCCGTATTTCTCCAGTTTGGCGAGCAGGATGTTATGGGGGACCATGTCAAAGGCCTTACAGAAGTCCAGATAGATCACATCCATAGGTCGTCCCTTATCTAGTGACATAGTCACTCCATCATAGAAGGCCACTAGGTTAGTCAGGCAGGACCTGCCCCTAGTAAAGCCATGTTGGCTGTCCTGAATCATCCCCATCCTCCATGTGCCCAAGCATGGTGTCCAGAAGGATCTGCTCCATGATCTTCCCAGGCACAGAGGTGAGGCTGACAGGTCGGTAGTTCCCAGGGTCCTCCTTTCTTCCCTTTTTAAAAATGGGTGTGATGTTTCCTTTCTTCCAGTCTGCAGGGACTTCACCTGACTGCCATGACTTTTCAAATATCATGGAAAGTGGCTTTGCAACTTCATCAGCCAGTTCCTTCAGGACTCTGGGATGTATTTCATCAGGTCCCATGGACTTGTATATCTTCAGATTCCTTAGGTGATCACGTACCATGTCTTCAGTTATAGTGGGATGGACTTTGTCACCTGGGTCTTCAACTTGTGGGCCATCAACACAAGAGCTAGGAGGAGAGGGGTTGACAGTGCAGACTGAGGCAAAAAAGTTACTGAGAACTTCTGCCTTCTCCTCCTCCTTTGATACAAGTTCCCCACTGCTGCTCATTAGGGGGGGTACGTTTTCTTTAACCTTCCTTTTCTGGTTAATGTACCTGTAGAAGCCTTTCTTGTTCTTCTTTACGTCCCTTGCCAAGTCCAATTCTAGCTGTGCCTTGGCCTTCCTGACCTCATCCCTACACAGCCGGGCAACGTCCCTATACTCTTCCCAGGATGCCTGTCCCTTCTTCTATTTCCTGCGTAGCCCCATCTTGCCCCTTAGTTTGACCAGCAGGTCCCAGCTCAACACTGGTGGTCTCTTGCCCTCCTTGCCCAATTTCCTACATGTTGGGATTGAGATCTTTTGTGCTCTATAGAGAGCATCCTTAAAGATCTGCCAGCTTTAATTTTTTAGAAATTCAGCTTCACTTCTTCTGAGGCTGACACTGTGCTCCTTCCATTTGGAAAAGAGGTTGGCACGATCCACCAAGGTGGAACAAGTCCAGTTGTTTCATTTCTTCAAGAGCTGAACAGAAAGCTTGTGATGTCACTGGCAACAGCAGCCCCTGATGATGTGTCTCGTGGGCCAAACGAAAGGATTTGCAGGCACTGATACTCTCTTTTGTCACAATTAGTAACTCTAGGTACTAGCCTTAGGATAAGGGAGAAGGGGAGGACACGGGGACTTCAAGTGTTACCCCTTTTTTTCAAATTATCGTAACTTCTGCACACACACACACAAACTTAAACTGCTACGAATAGTATTTTTCATTGAAAAAACTATTTTCTTCTCTTGAAGCTGCTTAAAAATTTCCTTTTTCTAGATTTTATAAAATAATACGATGCAAACATCCCTTCTAAGCATTCATTAAAGCCTGTGTGCGTTCTTTCTAATTTGTCTTGAACATTTATATTGCAGTTACAATAACAGGAAAAGTCGGGAAACCACACCATTTTTTTTAATCACATTTTCACTTGTTCGCATAAGGTTCTCTAGATGAAAACAGAAAAGTTTAACAAAGGCACCTAGCTGCAGGCGAGCGTTTTGTTTATGTGAAAATGGGTAAGTATTTGTACCTCAAACAAGTGACTCGGCACAGCTGGGCTGCAAACCCCCAGAGTAACATGAAGCGAGCGAGAAGCTGCAACCTTTAATGAAAGGGCGAGCGTGGGTGCGACCCTGCTGGCGTGTCACAGCAGGGAAGTGCGGTCCTGCCCTGACGCGGCCGCACCTCCTCTGGTTTCCAGAGCCAGCGTGGCCACTGGGTCACTGACCCACAGCAACGTCTGACAAACCGACACCAGGGCTGCCGGCACCTTGCCTCAGCTAAAGCACGACGCTGGCCCCTCTGGGAATCTCATGAGCTAGCCAGAAAGCTCCCTAGGTTCTCTTTTCCCCCAGGTCGCCTCTCTGCCAGCTCACTCGGGAATCAGTCACACCAGTGATCCCGCTGGAAGCGAGGGAGAGGGATCACATGACTATGGCAAATTGCATCAGCTTGACCAGCACGCGGCAGCAGGCCAGACTCGAATATTGCATTTTGCTCCCTAAATCGCACACCTAGACACTTCCAGCAGTTGTTACCCAAGCACCTTAAGGACTCTGAAGCACAGTGTTCTATTTTTCAAGGCCTATCTGTGATTTATTTTGGTTTTTTTGGTGCAACACAGTAATACATGATTCAGACTAGCGTGTCTATCTCATTAACTTACTATCACTTAAGGGAATAGCGAGGTCCTTTTGTGCAGTCACCAACAGAGATGAACTAAGATTTCACCCAAAAACTCATGCACTGAATTAAAAAAAAAAAAATTGAGAAAAACATTTAGTCCCACTTTTCAACTGCAAGAAAAGCCACCACTTGATAAGGCTTTTCAAATGTTTTTTCTATGGGGGAAAAAAAAATAGTTTGCATTAAAAAAAGGGAAGGTATACACACATATATAAGCATAGGTAATTGACATGAAAAAAGTTCCTGATGTTTACACCCTAATTATTCTGTTTCATGTTTTCTTACGGGTATAATTGCATTGTCAGAATAAAGATAGATGCCACTTTGCTTCAAAAACTTGCTGCTTTGGGTAAAAACAATAGTGGTTAAGAAACTCTTATGGACAATACTGTTAGTGACTTGACTGTCCCACAGACACTATGCAGTGTTCTTTGCAGGTAATGTCAGAGACGTTACCTACATGAGCATCGTCAAGTCACAGGGTTATTTTTCAAAAAAATTCGATGTGCAAAAATCCCCCGTAATTCAGAGTTGGCAAGTATGATCATCGTGACTGCCTTTATCACACTAAATGACTGATTCCTGGTTACGATAATCACAAAGCTGTGTGTGTTTCCTGTACATCAACAAATATAGAAAATTAAGTAGGAACGGCAGACAGACTTTTAAATTACACAGCTAAGGTAGGTGGCGGTACTACTCTTTAAATGAGCAACATTTCTAGTGAAATCAGTATTTTGGTGTGGAAGAAATGTAGCAACGGCAGAATCATCCCTAATGTGATATTCTGGTAGAAAATAAACACATTCTATGTTTACAATCTATTTATAAACGAACCTATTAACTAATTTACGCTTCACTAATTAAACACTGACTTATTTATTCAGTTTGCACTTTAATATATTTTAATCAGTATAAATATTTCAGAACAAAAAAAAAGCATTTAAATTTTCAGTGTGACTTTTAAAATTATGTACCAGAACATTAAATGTAGGCATGTCTGTAAACATTTAATAAATAGAGCCCAAAATTACCAAAATTAATTATTTTTGTTACAGATATAGTTTTTTTTTTATTAATAGTGATTTCGCCTTAATTCTTGCTTCTACTATGCCAATGGCTCCCTCTTCAGGCTATTCCTAAAAAATGTTGCCTCTTAATTTTCTGTTAGAAATATTTCAGTTTACAAAACTCCAGGTCTCATGATTGTGCCTCCTCCCCCAGTACGTTCCCTCTCAGTAAGCAGATGATGAAATAACTGATGGACCAGGCATACTGACCTGGATACTACAAATATTTAAGTACGGGTGTGACTTGAGGCCCAGACATACAAAAATTCTTAGAAGTATAAAGGGAATTTGTAAACTGCAGAGAAAGTGAGCTTGAGGGACATCAAATAGTTGTTTTACCTATTTTCCCATGCTGCAGAATATCAAGA
This sequence comes from Numenius arquata, assembly GCF_964106895.1. Taxonomy (NCBI): domain Eukaryota; kingdom Metazoa; phylum Chordata; class Aves; order Charadriiformes; family Scolopacidae; genus Numenius; species Numenius arquata. The sequence continues at coordinate 31,412,574 of NC_133579.1, forward strand.
ACGATTAGACTGTTCTTAATTAGATCATTCTTAAAACTGCCAATGGTTTGTTGTGTCTCGATAGGCTACTGAAGTTCTTAAATGTCCTTATAAAGGTAACTATGACAAAAGATAATTTCGCTAAAAATTAGGGAGTCTTCCTCTGGGTAGATTTGTTATTATACAGAGGACAATTAAAATATGTGCTGTAACGCTGAGGTACTGGACAGAAAAAGAGATATCCTTCTCTTAGCTATGTTCTGTGTGATACTTTTTTCCTACTGATACTCGTACGTTTTAAACTTTTTTCATTCATTTCAGTCTTTTCCAAGACTCTGGTCATTCATCTGTGTTCTCCATTTTCTTTTTATGGACAGATCAGGCTGTAGTGACTGCTCATCCTCAAACTATTCTTGCAGTTTTTACAACCCACTCCAGAATCAGCAATGCTGTGTCGTAAGGCTAACAGATTAACCAGTGACTAATTGGCTTAATGAAACTGTAAATTGTTAGGCCAAATTAGTTAAACCTGACTGTGCCTTATATACACTGTACAACTGGAAAAAGTCAGTGAACTCCAAACATGTTCACAATGATGTGTTCTCTCTTCCTGACACCTCTTCCCACCATCCCCGCCACGCAACAGCCTTGGAAGAATGCCAACTGCTGTTTAACTAAGATACTCTTACCTATCTACCAAAAAATACTGTGCAATAAGAATATAAATGGTAAGCCTGCATTTTCAAACTCATACCCAGCTGCGAAAAAGCAACTGCATTACACCAGAGATGTCAGAAGACTCTTTATATCACACTTCTTTAATCTTGGTATACTAACCACGTGACTTACTTTAAGAAAGGGGGAAAGAACATGAAGTGTTTAGTATTATGGTGTCTTCATGAGCTTACAAAACGCAAGATGTTTTACAAATTGCCTTCTTCCCCTCCCCCCAGCCTTATTCATCTGTCTCCCTCCTTAACTGCATCCTCTGAGAAATATTTTAAGTATAACTTAGAAACTGTATCACCGTCAGATGGTAACGTCAGTGAATGACTGCTGTGCGCTCTCTCATCTACTTAGTTCTTTCGCATTCCTTCCAAACACCCGTTCCAGGGATTCGTGACAATTCCCGCTGCACACCCCACGGTGAGTGAGACAAGTTTATCTCATGAACACCCCTGTATAACACAAACTTATAGTCATGGAATCCCGCGCCAGGAGCGGCCTTGGCAGAGGCCGCCCGTACACAAGCCTTTGCCAGGCACGAAAGAAGGTGGAGTTTTGAGCAGTTCGAAGGCCGCCCCTGCTGCCTTGTCCCGAAGCTGTGGCCTCGGCAGCGCGCACGCTCCTCGGGCAACCCCTCGGGGTCCGGGGCCCTTCCCAGCGAGGGAACCGGGCAGCTGCAGGAGAACACCGCTGCGCTCCAGAGCGCCAGCGCCTCCGCCAGGCCCGGGCAGGGGAAGATGGCGGCCACGCCCGCCCCGTGCGGCGGCCGTTGGGCGCAGCCCCTCGCGCCCGGCGGCGCCACCACGCGCGCCCGCTGGCCGCTCGAGCGGCGCCTCGCCGCCTCCCGCCCGCAATCACGTGAGGGGCCTCGCCCGCCCGCCTCCCCTCCTTCCCCGCGCCGCGCGCCTCGCAGTGACGCAAGACGCCGAATCTACGGCGCGCCACTTGTGACCAAGATCCTCACAAGCGGAGGCGGACGGCTCCCCCCGCCCGGTAAGCGCCGCCGGACGGGCCGCCGCCGCTTCGCCCCCCCGCTCGGCGGGGCGGGGCGGGCCGCCGCGGCGGGCCCCGGCGAGGGGGGTGGATGGGGCGGCGAGGCGGCGTCCAGCCGGCGTCTGGGTTGGCGTCTCCCCTCGGGCTTTTTGGGCCTCTGCGCTACCGTCGTTTTTTTTTCAGGTTCCCGGTGGGCGGGCGGCCAGCGGTGCTCCGCCTAGCCAATCCCGTCCATTGTCCCGCCCCCGCTGCCCGCCGAGTGGTCGGGCGGCCGAGGGCGGGAAGAACGCCCCGCGGTCCCATTGGTTGCCTCAGTGGCTGGGGCTGCGGCGCTTCCCTTCCGCTGTGCCGCAGGCGGCTGGCGGGGGAAGGGGGGAGAGGAGAGTGGCGGGGGGAACCGGAGGGGTGGCGGGGGGGACCGGGCGGGGCGGAGGCGCGCACCCTGGCCGGCTGCGTTGCGGCTCCGGCGGGCTGTGGGAGCTGCCGCCCCCCTCTCCAGGTTCGCTGTGGTCATTGCGCATGCGCGGGCCGTGAGGCCGGGCGGGGCTGGGGCGGCTGCCGCTCCCGGCACGTCCTTTAGCGGGTGACAAAATGAGGGGACACCGGCGGGGGCTGCTGGCGGCGTCGGCTGGCTGCCCCAACGGGGACGGTACCGGTCCGCGCCATCGCCGTCAGTACGGAGTCTGCGCAGGCGCGGCGGGGCCGGGGGGAGCTGGGGCTCCTCCACCCCCGGCCCAGTTCCTAGCTGAGCTGCGGTGCGGTTGGGTTACGGTGCCGTACCCCGCCGGGGCCGTGGCTTGGTTTGACCACCGCGCAGGCAGGAAGACGTGACTTCTGGCGTGGGTTCTGTTCTTCCTCGAGTGCTTTTTTGCTGCTCAAAACCCCACTTTTCCTTACTTTCACCTCCTTTCTCCAAGGTCGTTTTAGCTCAAGTGTGGATGAGGATGAGAAGTGGTGCAGCTGTCAGTGAGTGACAAGGTGTATGACTCCTGGAGCTTTGTAGGTGGTTCTTAAAAGTGGTAAATGGCCAGTTGTAGCCATTCCCCCCTTATTCTGCTTAATTCATGGAGCAGAGCAGCCTCTGAGTCATAATCACTTTCTGCACTCTCACGACCTTGTGATTTTCCAAAACCAACAGCTTGGTTTTGTTGTCTCTAGGGAGTTAACGGGCTTTCAGGGGACTTGCCAGATTGCACTCAGGAAAGTGAGTTCTCATAAATAGCCACAACGATGATCAGAGGACTGGAGCACCTCCTATGAAGACAGGATGAGAGAGATTGGGCTGTTCAGTCTGGAGAAGAGAAGGCTCTGGGAAGACCTTATAGCAGCATTCCAGTACTTAAAGGGAGCCTACAGGAAAGATGGAGAGGGACTCTTTTATCAGGGAGCGTAGCGATAGGATGAGGGGTAATGGTTTTAAACTGAAAGGGGGTAGAATTAGATTAGATACCAGGAAGAAATTATTTACTCTGAGGGTATTGAGACAATGGAACAGGTTGCCCAGAGAAGCTGTGGGTGCCGCATCCCTGGAGATGTTCAAGGCCAGGCTGGATGGGGCTTTGAGCAACCTGGTCTAGTGGGAGGCATCCCTGCCCATGGCAGGGGGCTTGGAACTAGATGATCTTTAAGGTCCCTTCCAACTCTAACCATTCCATCAATGTAATATGTTTCTAAAGAGGTGTGCATCTTCACTGGAAAAGGTCATTAAACCAAAACTAACTGGTTTAGGTGGATTTTTGAGGGATAGGTTATAATTTTGTTTAATTTGACTTGTTACGACAGGTTTCCTGTTGCTCCTTCAAATAATTAATGTGGCCTGTGAACTGCAATGTTCATCTTAAATGTAGTGCTAGTTAAGGGGAAAGAAAAGGAAAAAGCATTTAATTTACCATCTGTATGCTTTTGCTACTGGTGATCTCAGAATTTGCATAGTTGTAGTTTTAATTTGTTTTCCTGTACCCTCTTTTCTTTGTGTGGTTGTCCTGATGCACACTTGCAAGACCTTGGGTTTGTCATATATTCACGTTCATCTATATCATAGTAAGCATGATGGTAACACCTAGGGAGTAGTAAATAATGGGAATCCACAAGTGCAAGGGTAATAGTGGCAGGAATGATTTGCTGGTGGTGCAAAACAACAATAGCCTAACGTGTAATTTAAACATTGGGTGTAATTTGCTGTGATTCTTACCTTAATAATCTAAAGGTGTGGCCTGTGAAGGCTGTAAATTTTCTTTTTCCATTCCTATATCAGAACGTGAGTAATCAAGATGTTTGCATGAGGCTGGAGCTTTGAATGTTGGGATCTATATTTTCCCCAGGTCACACCTATCCATGAAAGATGAAGACAATTACAGGCTTTGGTTTGGTCTCTCCTGCAGTCTCTTAGACTATTCACGGCAAGTTACATTCATCATAGAAGTAACATTACAGTCATTCCACCCTTATTTCATAAATTATTTCAGCATGGACATATAATCAGATTGTAGCTTTTATATATAAAATATGGAGCCTAGCAGTAATTGTATAATCCATACATTTTAAAAAAGTCAAATGCACTGATGTGACAGCATGATGATGGACTGTGGCTTCTTCAGTATGTTCAAACTTGTCAGTTTTATTAGCATTTTGGGAAATGTAATTCAAACGATCTGAGTTAAAAACATTGAGTCAATCCTTTACTATCATTTTTCTGTAGGAACTATTGTATAGTAACAGCATCAAAAATCTCTAATTTATTTGCACGAAAGTTTTCTTTGTTAGAAACTTTTTTAGAACTTAAGCTGTGTTGTTTCCTTTTACAGAAAAATGTTACTTGGAGAGAATGTGTGTGAAGCAGACGTCAGTCACAATAGTCCATTAAAACCAACCTTTTGTAATGAAGAACAACGTTTTTGTGTTAGTGTTGGACGACATTAAGAAAAACATAGCTTAGCTTTGCCCAGTTGTTTTTTTATCTTTTGAATGTATGGTTGTGGTTTTGTGCATGAGCTAAAATATACAGGCAGGTTGGCATATGAAATGGGGTTGAACTGGAATTGTTGAGCAGCTCCTATGTTTGAATTTCCTAAAATGGTTTAGAATTCAAATGTTCTCTTTTTTGGGGAAACAAGAAGGCTGCACTGGATGGACGATCCATCACTCAAATAAAAACATTGGTTTAAGATATGTCTGGTCTAGTCATTCATTTAAATTAACGCTGCAGTATTACGGTGCATGTCAAAATCACTGTTCACTTTTTAGATTGCACATCCTGGAGTATAGGTTATTCTTTTGAAGTGAGCACATCACCAAAAATAGGGCGGGTGGGTGGGGGGGGGAGTGGTTGGGAGGGCAAAATGACATGATTCAACAGATGTAGTGGCTGCTATCCTGTCAGTGACTGGTTTTTTTACGAGGGTTGTGGTGGCAGTGAAGGAGTCACCACTCGGGAGCTAGGCGTTGGGCATAGCGGTCTCTGTTCTGTACTTTCATTTTGACAGATTAATAGTCAGCAGCCGGCCAGCGGAGCAGTCTTGGCTATGCTTCTACCCCAGAAAGGTATTATTTTGTGTTGGCCTTGCCAGCTCGGGGCAGCGCAGCCGGTTACGGCTGCATGCAGTGCCTGGCCAGCGGCAGCGCAGGCGTGGGAGCTCCCCCAGGAACCTGCTGGAGTGGAATGAGCAGAACAAACAACAGCAGTTCTTGATGGACGCAACTGCATGTAGGAAATGAGCAGCACATCACCTCCCAGGTGATGCTTAGTGCTAATGAGAGGCGTAGGATTAACCGTGGAAGTCTTGGAGGGAATGGATTAGGAGTAGGGCCGCATGGGAGATGGCATTGCAAACTGCTTGAATGTTGCTTGGCCCAGCGTGTCAAAAGTTCTCGTGAGAAGAAAAAAGTTCTCATTCTCTCTGACAACATTAGAGTGGCTTAATCTTTGGTCTGTCTGCCTTTGCAGCGATCGTTTTTACAGCATTACACAAAAGTGTAGGGAAGTTTTAGTGAAATACACCTATACCTACTTTTCTTCTAAACTGGGTACTTTTTTTCACTTTTGTCGTTTTGACCTGTGCTAAGATACAAGCTCAAAGTGCTCATTAGCCCATGTGTATAAAACCAGTGATGAAGCAAAAAATGTAAAGATGTTGTTCTGTAATCTGTAATTTCTTACCTGTAGAAATTCCAAAGGTGTCTTCTGCTTCACAGCAGAACCGTACCCACTTTGCTGCTCTGCAGTTGCGAATTCTGGTGATCCTGTTTCTGCTTCTGCCATCGAAGGGTCTGTGGTTACACAAGAGTCTATAGCCCATTCTAGGTGTTTATGTTAAATATACACAGAAATGTTCTTATTTTACTAATTTCATGTGAGGATGAGAGAAGGCTGTCCCCCAAACTTCTAAAATGGCAGCAATCTATAGCTTTAGAACAGAATGAAGTCTAGTTACCTTATTTCCTCAGTCTGAAAAGGAAAATTACACTGTGCTGGCTGATTCACATGCTTCTTTACAAAGAAAGAGCCCAAGTGCCATTTAGAAACAGCCAGTAATGATGTTCCAAAAGTAAAATGCTTGTTTGCATGACTCATGACTGCTTTCCAGTCCTGCATTAGCAGAGTTGTTGATTGCTGGTTTTTTGCTTTGTTTTCTTTTGTTTATTTGTTCTGCAGCAGGCTGACCTTTCTTCTGAGTAGTCTGGCCTACTGCTGAACTACTGTCTGTAACATTATGGGTTATATTTAACTGGGCTGGAAGGCTGTGAATGTTCTTATTTTCCTTTGGTCCTTAGAGGTACAGGCATAAATTTTAATTGCCTCTGTCCTTCTGAGTCTAAAAATACAAGCTGTTATATGTGTGTGTGTGGCATATGCAATGGCCAAGGAGGAGGCATGCAGAGTAGTTAGGGTATGCAGTATTTCAATGTCTAGATCTGGATGTATATATCTCTATAGATTACTAGTTTGCTACAAACATATGTATAGAGATGCTTTTCTGTCTGGTATTTCTTTGTGTCATTGTATTTAAAAAGAAAGTTTCTTGCTGTCCTTAGCCCCATTTTTTGATATTTCAGAAGTCTCGTTCAAAATATAGGTACAAAGATTGTAAAAATACATATAAATGTTTGTTATGGTTTGAGAAACCCACAACAATTTATTGTAGTTCAGACAATTATTTTATCACGTGATGACCCCTCTCCAGCCAGGAAGGGGAATTGGGGAAAAACAAGGAAACACAAAGGTTGAAATATAAATACATTTAATAAGGTAAGACTAAATAATTAACATTAATAATACTAAAGAACCAGTATTGATCCTGATACCAATATAAAATACACAAGGATTACACTCAGCCAATTCTATCAGCAGGAAGCTGTGCACTCCCAGCACAGGACAGCAAATGTGGGACACTGCGAGTGCTACGGGATTGGGAGGAAGGGAAGTGCTCAGAGGTCTGATACCAGGGCAAGGAGTTCTCTGGGCCGCCACCATCAAGGAAGAGAGAGAGCACTTTTCAGCAAACTTTCTAATTTATATATTGAATGTGACGTTCATGGTATGAAATAATCCTGTTGGCAGCTTGGATCAAGCGCCTGGGTCTCGCTCCTCCTCATCCCTGCACCTGGCAAGGCTCGAAAACACTGAGACCTTGAAACCTGCATACCATAGCTGGCTAGAAAGTAAATATTTTCCTGAATTCATACACAAGAGTCTTCTAAAAGTACAGTTTCGCCAAGCATTAGAAGAGAAATTACTCCTCTGTTGCTCAAACTGGGACAATGTTAAAATTCACTGCAATTACAAGGTGTAACAAAACTCATTCAAATAGTAATAGTAAGTCATCATTTTATATAGAAATCATTGTGTCCTGTGATATTTTTAGGATAGAATCCATACAGTTATACGGTATACAAATATTTCTGTAGGAAACACAAATATTGGTATACAAATGCTGGTATACAAATATTCCAGCAAGAAGTTTGAAAAGTGTGGAGGTCCTGACAAGAATTCTAGTTTAAGCAAAGACAGAAACAAACTATTCTGGTGTCATTTGGATGACATTAAGAGCTCCACTATGGCTTTATGCTGTTGTACATGTGAGTTCTCTCTTAAGGCAGGTTTTCAAGATTGGGCTTTCTCTGGAAGAGCCGGTGGCCTGTGCCCATTTCCATTCGGTTGGTTAGTGGTTGGGTTTGTTTGCATTTGGTAAGGTAGTAGAACAGATTTGCTATAAATGTATGAGATGTCTACCCAGAGCTGGTTTTAAGACAAGCTTTAGCTGGAGGACACTTGCGTACTTGACCTGTACCCGTGGGATGTAGCATGTTGGCACGTCCCACTTGTGTGCTTAAGGGAAGAGTGTGAGCAAGGGTGTCTTAGCATTCCCGGTTCATGCGAGGAGGCATCAGGCTCACTGCTCATATGCTGCTGGGGGGGTTTGGTGCCTCTGGGAAGCATGGCGCTGGCTGTAAGGCGTGTGTGCTGTAGCCGAGGCGCACGCCTGCGGTGTGCCCAGAGCTATCTGGAAGGGCTGGGCTTCCTGCTTGCATTCTGCAGCCACACGGGAAGTCCCACATGGTCAAAAACCGTCAGATTTTCTGGCAAGTGGGGTGCAGGCAGTAAACTCAAGACTTCCGAGGAGCATGTCTTGATGTTCACGTGATGTCCAGCATACATGCCCATCTTTCTGCCCAAGAACCATGGCATAGCAATATGGCACACTTGCATTTTGCAATCCCATGGTCTGTTAGTAAGGAGAAAGAAATGCCTGTTGCGTGCTTGTCTTCTATTGAATGTTTAAGTGAAATCATATGTTATATTTAAGTTGGATTGTTCCAAGTACTTGGGAAAAGGATAGCAAACTCCAGAAATTCAATGATAGCAAAATATTGCTCGCTCCTAGTTCCTTGCTTTGTCATGCATCTTCTGCAGGGCTGTATTGACGTTGGATTTGGGACATTGGATATGCAGCAAGGACAGCAATGATCCTTGTGTTTTGTTTTCTGTTTGATTTTTTACTTTTGTCGTCTTCACTTCCCATTTTCAATGCCAGTGAAGTAAAGGCTGTTTCTTTTCATGCTCCCCATGTGAGGCAAACCTAGATTTATCTTACTCTTTAAAGGGAAGGGGGTTCTCGCCTTCTGTCATATGAATTGTTAATAGGATATACATTTTGAAAAGTCAAAATGGAAAAATAAAAAAATCTAAAAGCACTCATAAGCTGCAGCTTGTTTGTTTGTTTTGGCAGCTGCAGAATAAAGTGCAATGAATACTAAAAATTACCAGTTTAGCATCTGTATCCTTTACTGGGCACAGCCTGATTGTTATAAGTCAGAGCTAATTTTTTTTGGATTGGATCCAGTACTAGCATAATATCTAAGTTCAAAGATATAGTACATAAAAATGTTTTCTGGATGTTGTCTTCAAAATCTGCCAAGTTCTTTTCTGTTGTTTTCAGTTTTATTGGTACAACAATGGAATGATTTGAATTGCATTTGTTTTTTTTCTTCCTGTTGTTCGCATTTTCATTTTAAATTATTTACAAGTCTGAGGCTTGGAGATGAGAGCCTAATGAATGCTTTTAAAAATAAAACCTTCTTTAAGCACGTTATGCTTCATGTTTTGAATTTATAACCCAATCTTAATGAATCGTTTCCTAGTTTCTCTCATCTTAGAATTTATGAGCTGTCCTATTTACAAGTTTTACCTATACAATGGAAAGATAATTCCTGTTTACCTTAAATGAAAAGAACTGTTCTTGTTAACAAGCTTAAACTGCTAATTAGGGGTAGTATGGCAATAAATACTATGTCAAACCTTTTAGCAACGTGAAGATGCACTATTTAGTTTTTGGGCCTTTTCCTGTGCATTCCATGTAAGAAGACAGTGTGTTGTGGTTTTTTGGTATCTCATATATGTATCAGGTTAATAAAAAGTATTTTAGGGAAAAAACAGTGGCCTATAGGTCCTTACAGGAAGCAGATTCACTTCAGTTCTACATTTAGGGCAATATGTTGGTGCCCACATACTATAATGTTGCCATAAGCATTGTTATTGCAAGGCTTCAGGCAGATGGCAGACGTGAAAGAACCCTGATGACTTCATGTAGATGTGTATGTGGTGCGTTGTTAGCAGTTAAGTTATTCTGCTGAAAAAAAAAGTAGGACTAGCAGTAGTTGCTTTGTTTTGAGCATACATTAATGTAATTTAATCAGGAAGGAAAGAAAACCTGGAACTAGAATTTGATGTCATTTACCTGATATGAATTGGAATATCTCCATTTAGTTTAACAGAATTTTTTCAATTTGTGTCAAAATGATCAAAATCAGAACCTGACACAAGCTATCCATCTCATAATTTGTGCATACAAAAACAAAGAAATAAAATTGGATTTTTTTAAATCTAAATCTTACCCAAAAAACCAGAGATTGTTTTTTGAGCAGAGGTTTTGTAGTACAGTGTTACTTGTTGGTACCAGGAACCTTGCAGATAAATTGTATGAAGAAACATTTTTTTAAAGTTATTTCTGATGAGACTTTAATTGTCAAAGCTACAGACTTGTAAATTTGGGAGCGATTCTAAGTCTAGGTCACTTGAAAATTCTTGACAAGTATTTTCTTTGACTTCTTTGTGTGTGTGTCTGATGATATCTGTAGAAGGTTGTATGTAGGCTTTGTTCCTGTCTGATTTTCTTTGTGTTGCCCAAGGAGTTTGCAATAGGGATGGCAACCTGAGAAGGGAAGGAGAGGAAGAGACTGAAGAGAAAGGTGACGTAGGTCTGATGTCGTAGGCATCCTTCCTGCTGCTCCGAAGCCGACATCTGATGAGATGTAAGGAGCTCCTCTCAAAACTGAGGAATCATCCTTGAGTATGAGGTTATTAGGTACAGTAGGCAGTTCTTCAGAGGAGACAAGTAAAAGCCTGGCAATGCATTTTTCCCAGCTCTCTTTGGGCTACTCAGGTTCTGTTTCCAGGTTAAAAACCCTTTGCAGGTGGAGGGTGACTTGCAGGGATACCTGTCCTTTTTCTTTGTTCACGTCATCCTGATTTTTGACGTTGCTGGTATCAATGGTATTTTGGGTTACAGTGTTAAATAAACTTTTTTTTTTGTCAGAGAATGGGTACCTTTGTATTTTGGATGCGAAGGGCAATTACCATATCAGTGGGTAGATTTCTAAGGAGGCGGCATGCAGGCAGAGGTAATGCATTACACCAACTACTATAGATGGAGTAGTAGGTAAGCTTTCAGGCACACAAGCCTGGCTTCAAATCTGCTGCTAATATCAAGATAGTTAAAATATACTTTAAATGAAAACCAAGTTAATCTACTGAAGTTTATACTTAAATGCTGTATGGAAGTGCAGAAGTGTAAGGAGTATGTCTTTTCTTGCGGTCAAGTAATATTTGTACATTTGTTATAAGTACTCAAAGGTCATTAGACTTTTAATTACAGAGTTTTGGATGACACCTTATCTAACTGGCAGTGCTGACAAAACTTCAGTTGACACCACTGTGTCCATGGCTTCATTTAGATTTTATTTTTTAATTATTTTTCATCCTTGTAAATTATGTTTCTAAGCTCAATGGCATCTGTTTTGAGAGAGGAGAAATACTTCATGTGATATTTAAATTGTGTTTGAATAAACCACCTGGAAAGCGCAGAGAATAAGAACGGTATTCCCTAAAATAAAATTGCAGTAGGAATTTTGCTTCGTAAAAGACGATGTTCATAGTGCTGGAATTGTCTAAACCATCAGAATTGCCAAGCATAAGTAATTACATAATTTCACACTTTCTAGTGAAGACAGACCTTGATTAAGTTGACAGCCTGAGAGAGTCCGCTCTTTGACAGTGATGTCTGTATTCCCTAAATTTGTAGACTGCCTCTAGGAAAACAAGATTGAGCTTTAAACCTTGTACTTTGAATGAGAACCCTTATTGACAAATGGAGAATATTCTTTTTCTTAAAAAAGTTTTCATACTTTAAGTGCACAGATATTTCAGCTTTTCCACTTTCAGCTAGCGTAGATTTTGCTGATACCAGGTCTTCGCGCTGTCTTGGTCCTCACTGTCTTTCAGTATGTTTGATATTCATATTTCTTTTTTATTCCTTCTTCCTTGCTGTGCTTTTTTTCTTCCTTTTCTTAAACAAATAGATAATATGGTAATACGAACTCTAATAGGAAAAAGGCATTGTTTAACTCAGTTGGGGTACTACTAATCCAGTCACCAAATGTAACCATAACACAGCATGCATTTTAATTATTAAATATAATGGAAACTTTGCATTTTAAATCTAGAGCTATAAACCACTTGTTTGAAAATGCACAGTTCAGCACTATGATTTTAGCTTGCAGTGAATTACAGGGCAGTATTCTTTGATCAGTTATTACAAGTTGAAGATTAGTAGCATTCAGTGCTCGTGTTAATTTTGGGAATACATATAGGAGTCACTGCAGGTCAAACTGAAGCTCAGTCCTGTATATTTTTAATGATTTAGTCCATTGGCTGGATAAAGCAATGTAAAAAGGTATAGATAATAGAGTCATGCCAGTCGTTCCAAATAAGTGTAATTTAAAGGAACATTTTCCAAGGCTAGTACTCCCCCAAATTTCAGTACTTTGTGAAATATGCTTTATTATTAAATGCTATATTTTTGAGGTTTTTCTTTTAGATACTTATTTGTTTGAACAGTTCTACAAAGTGCTCCTGGTGCACTTCTGATGTCTTTCCACTAAGTAACAGCTGAATGGTAGAACAACTAGTATGTGTTTGCTTATGTTTGGTCAATACCTGTTTTTGTAATGAATACATTTTTATCATAAATAAATATAGTGAATTATAATAGAAAATATTAGTGTCTGTGTATTTTTTAACATAAAAAATAAAAATAGGCTTTGAGTGAATGTGGATTTTACTGAATTGTCATGAAAACTTACTGATCCCAGCAGGAGATGTGCAGGCTTGAAGCTTTGCTCTGTTTTCAGAAGTGGGGGACATCACGTTATTACTGAGCTGCTCCAATAGGTTTGGTGGTGAGGGCTTTGCTTAGGTGCCTGCTTCAGGATGCTGGGACAAAAATGGCGTGTGTAGGTGCAAGAACAAGGTTCTCCAGATACGGGAGAGGTAAACAGTGCGGTAGCAGCCTAGCAGAGCCAATGTTTTCTTCCCTTTGTCCAGGTTTCTAGGCCCAACAACTCCCCTTTTCTGGGTTCAGGACTTGTGCTCCCTTCCTTTCTCCTCTAGCTGAGGAGGCTCTCCCCCATGGGTGGAGCAGGAGCTGTTTTTTCTCTTCTCTCTCTGTATGGTATGTGAGGTGCCGGTGCCTAACCCAGGACTCCAGATCTCACTTTCTGTTCCAGGCATTTTAAAGCTTTGCATTGAGCAGTTCAGCAGTGTCTGACATCCCTGGTGGATACAGGCTTAAGTAATTTGGGGCTGTTGAATATTTGGAATTGAATGCAGATTTTTGTTCCATAGGGCCAACTGAACCCTTAGAGCACCCTTGTCGACTGGTTCAGCCTCCTCTTTTCCTTCATCTTTGTTCTTTTGGTGATCTGGCATAAACTCCATAAACCGGTACCTGATTTTACAAGTGCAGCCTTTGCTGTTGAGTCTGGTTGTTTTAAGGATATGTTTGTCATTGAGCTCCAACTTTCTCATTCTTTCTCTTGCTCCTCACTATTCATCTCTATTGCAAATCAAATTATGATATCAAAATAGCTATGATATCAATGCCTACTAGATCCTTAAAATTTTTACCTTGTAGTTCTTTTTGGTCATGTACCTTTTTGAGTGTGTGGCAGGAGGATGTGTAGGTAATATCTTTCTACTGCCTTTTTTTTGTTTATGCATACTTTGGAAATATCCTCTGCTGTCTGTATGTGCCAGATTAATTTAGATCATCATGTGAAGGCTATTTTTTTAACCATGACCATCTCCAAACCTGAATTGCTGTATAGACCCAATGAATCTGTAAACATTATTCATATGTGTTCTGGGGATGACTTGCAAACTATGTATGGCCTAATGGACTGCGGTTAAAGAATTGCTAAGAGAGAGCCTTTTCTGATGAATAAAGTTAGTTACAGACTAAATAAAGGTTACATTTGAACCCAGGGCCTTGGTTTCCTCTAAAGGCAGGAGTGCAGCATCGCCTGGGGTGGCCGTGAGCATCTCTGGACTTGGTCTTTGCCAGCTTCCCTTGTGCCCCTGGGACAGTGACTGCAAGTGGCTCCCCCGTGTAGCTTTCTTGCTGCTCCTGCCCACTTGACCAACTCACCAGCTGCATTGTGAGAACCAAGGCAGGGTATTGCTCCCTTGCTGTGTTTTTCTATTCCTTTCAGACTGTAAAATGAGGACTCTGGAAATGAAGGTACATTTTGCTTTTGTGCTTTTTGTTGTGCTCTAGGGGAAAGCTGAAAATAAGATACTGGTAGTAGGAGATAGCCTAGGTTGTAACCTACACCTTAAGGTCATAGGTTTCTTGTCTCCTGTTTCTGTATTTCATGCTTCATTTTGGAATCTACCTCCTTATGTAAGAATTGTTTTCCATGCTGTATTAAATAAACCCCTTTTTATACCCTTCAATCCTTTGGTTTCCGTGAACTTCTGATGTTTTTTTGGCTGCCTTTATCTTTGTATTGCAATTTTCATCGCACTATATGTTGTATGGTCTCCAGTTCCTGAATTCTTGGGTCTTTTAATTGGGAGAAGCCCTTTTTTTACGTGCTATTTCATCTATTGTTGACTTACAAGATGTGATGGTTTGTTTTGTCTTTTCTCCGAAGCAGATGATTTTAATGCTTCTTGCATTCTCACTCCTTTTCAGTGCATCCAGTTCCCAGTTGTACAGAGATGACTCCAGGAGACAGCAGGAGGACAGGGAGGTTTTCCTGCCCAGCCTGTCAGCCTGGCCTGGCCCAGGTCAGCAGCAGCTGGAGGTCAGTAGCTGGCACCCATCCGCCTAGGGGCTGAGGTGCAGCCAGCTGACCATCTCCCGCTGGTTCCTTGGGGTGGAAGATGGGTCTGAATTACAGTAGATGGCCCTTATTTTACTGGTTGAAATTGCTAAGCATTAAAGTTTTTAGTCTAATTGCTTTTCTCCTCTTCTCTCACGTCCTTTCTTGCCTTCCTCTTGGAACAGATTTTTTATTATTTTTTTAAAATTTTTAAAAGGAAAAGTATACCAACTCTAAGTATGAAGTGAATTTTTACAGCCCAGTTATAAATTCCAAAAACTAGGGGGTTTATAATGGAAACGCTTAGGGGGGAGAGGGGAGGGCACGGTATAATACATATGTAACCTTTTTTCCCTCTCTTTAGTGAATAGACCGTTTAAACTAAATTAAGTAAAGGATATAAATTCTGTTGTTTCAGTTTTTAATATTTCATGACTGATTTTATAGATAAAAATTACATTTAACAATAAATATGAAGAAGAATTTATACAGCCTGTTCTAGTTTGATATGGAACAGCAAATCCCATTTCTCTGTAGCTGTAAAGAAAATTCATTATAATGTCTTTGGTTGTAAGAGATGGCTTCATTGTGATTAGTTACACTGATAATAAAACAACCTTTTTACAAAAGGCACAAGATACATGAGATCTCATGTGTCTGCCTTTTAATAGCATTGAATTTGTGCATTTGCTACCTTTATTCTGTAGTCCTTTTTTCATTTATAATTGGGCACTTTTAAAATCTACAAGTTATTAAAAATAGTCTAATATAACTTAATTTTTCTTTTGAAGCATTCTGAAGGAGGAGTTATTAACGCAGCTAAGCATTCTTAATTGTCGAGCTCTCAAAATAAAAAACCCCTAATTTTAATTACAAAAATGTGGTTTTATGTCATTTTGTTCAAATCTGAATAACAAGTTTTGGGGATAAAATAATGAAATCTGATTATCTGACATTGCTTTCTGAATCCTTTTTAAGCACCTGAAGAAATATCTTGACTTTCAAATGCCCTGTTCCCAGTGAATTCAGTTGGATTTAGACATATGTTGGTATTTGAGTCATTTAAAACGCAGGTAGTGGCATTAGGATGCCTACAAAGCAGTTGAGAGTACAAGTGTACACATTTTGGGGGGGGAGGGGAAGGATTTGGTGAGGAATTCATAGCTGTTAAAGTGGTATTTATTTATTTTTTCCATTTTACATGCATTTAAGAATACTTGCATCTCCTTAGCACAATAATGCAGAAGGAGTTTGATGAGAAAAGTATAATGGTTGTAATAAGAACCTTTGCATATTTATATTGGTGTGATTTGTGCTGTTACAGGGGTTTAACCAGTAAAATCTTCTGTATTGTTTAGTTTATAGAAATAATATCAGATATTAGATTCTTGAAAAATGGTGCATATGCAACAAAATAATATTTTAAATTGTAAACCAGAATTACACAGCTACTGTTGCAAGTGAATTCCTTTCTTGCTTTATGTGAAAAGCAAAAGAATTTGATGCTTTAGAATGAGGAAGGCTGCAGAGCTGACAAAACATAAGTTACTCTTAATTATCAAATATTTATGGAATTTACCGGAAAGTGGAGATCTGAATCATAGTGCTTGGAAAAAATAGGATGTAATGCTCGAGTCTTCTGGAAAATACAAGATGGAATAGCACACTTGACATTAGGTTTCACTGTAAAAGACATAAACCAACATTTTTGCTCCTGTTGTCTGTAAGCTTTAATTTTAGACTGTTGTCTCTTCTCCGTTGATGATTACAGCTAGGAAAAAAAGTCCTGTAGCACTTGTTAAAAGTGTTTTCCCAGGACGAATACCAGGAAAATGACTGTTGATGACTAAAACACAGGACTAAATATTCTTCTTACCACCTGAGAGAAAAACGGGCTACACCAGCACCCTTTGCTGTAGGACACAACCCGTTTGGCTGGCAGTTGGCTTTCCGTACCCACATCGCTCCATCAGAGGAATGAGCTGGGTCTGTGATTGGGGCTGCTGGGTCAGCTGAAAGCTGCCCTGTCTGGTGGGGAAAACTGACTTTGTGTCCTGTGATCAATCACCACGCGGGTCGCCCATAAGGGTGAGCTTCTGGCCCCTCAGGTCCTGGGGCCGTTTGAGCTGAGTGATCGCCTGCTTAGTAATATGTCAATTTTTTCTCCCAGGAAAGCATTGGAGCAGGTGTAATTTCTTACTCTAGCTTGGTCTCCGGGTACTTGCCAGTGCTTGCCACAGAGTATGTTTTCTGTGTTCATTAAAACCTATTGATCTCAGGAAAGTTTGTGGGATTGATTTTAACTCGGTGCTTTTCAGGGAATTAGTAGTATTTTTAGCAGTAACACTTTCCTAATGTGTTCCCGAGAGAGAGCGATGTATCGAGGAAATGCAGAGGCCACAGGCACAAGTTGCAGCCCTGACCCAACTCCTGAGGTCCCCTTGCCTGGGGAAGTGCTGTATGGTCCTGCTGCAACCTCCTGTGACACCAGGAGCTGTGTCTGGGAGTGGTCCGGTGGCATGCTGTGCTCCCTGCCCAGGAGGGATTTGGGGAGCAGGAGGCAATGGATGGGGCCACCAAGTTGACTGGTACATGTCTTCTCAGTCTACGGAGGAGGAGACTATGGTGCCACCCTGATCGTGCCAGCCACTGGCTCTGTGTGGCCGCTGGGCACTGGGCACTGAGGAGACTCACCTCACCTTGGGCTCTGTTGCTGATATTTCTCAGGGAGCTGTTTGATAGCGTGGGTGCCAACCAGAGATTCGAGTTTGTGATAAACCAACAACTGAAGGAAATGCTCTGTAGTCTTGTGTAGCTGTTAGATGGTGTGCTTCAAAATAATGAGAAGATTTTGCACACTAGATACCCAAGTAACAGAAAACTAGTAAGCAAGGTGCAGTTCTTAGGTATAACAAAATGAAGCTGCATAATTTTTGAAGGTATTAGGGAAGGGGTCAGGTCCCCAGGGCCACTGTTCCTGACGTTGCACTGCATGCGCCTTTCCTGCAGGAGAAATGAAATTTTTAATTACCAGGTGAGTCCTTGTTCGGGGATGCGCTTGAATACATGTGCCTCGTGTCAAGCCTAGGAGGAATCCTGCTGACGCTGTGCACATGCGTAGGCATATTGCTAGTTCTGGAAGACAGCTGAATTTCAGGGCCTGATTTAGGTAGGCACCAAATTTATTGCATTAAAACAAATAGACATGGGGGGAAATGGATACTTTTGATAAACAGTGGCATTTGAAGCCTTCATTGTAGTTGTTCCCTAAGTATCAGTACTCTGAATGCTTTAGACAAGAAGTAAATGGGGGTTTTATAGGTAATGGTGGTGTTGGCAAGGGGTTGTCCTTTCTCCTCCTCAGTTCCTTCCCTCCTTCAATTCTAGCTGGCTAGGATCCATCTCGGGGAGATGTTGTTTCACTGTATGGGCTGCAGTCCAAGATAGATGCTGTGGAGACATCCCCTGGTCCTTCTCTGCCTTTCCTATAGCACTGCCTCCTCCCTCATTCACCACTCTCCATCTGCTGGCCAAGAGTGCGTTTTGCCGAGAAGTGGGAGCCTACTTGGCTTTCAGCCTTTCTTCCATCATCTGCTGGACTGAAAGCACCTTTTGTAGCTACATGGTTTAGCTCTGGTGAAGGACTTGAGGGACGGGGAAGAGACTGCCATTGTGCCATAATAGTAGCTCTTGACTGGTATCGCAGGCACCACAGAAGTCACGAATAATTTTTGTATCATGGTATATTGCCAGTGCTTGGACTCAAAATGCCACTGTCACATCTGTACTCCTCCCATGGCTGTCTCGTATTGGTTTCCACTGTGACATGGACAGTGATGGAAATTAGAATAAAATTCAATGGTAACCCCCTGAACTGTTCAGAATGTGGAAGTATGTAGCTTTAAAAGGCGTTCAGTGACTTTAGCTGAAGCATGGGTTTGTTCACCTGAAAGCAAATAACAGTTATTATGGAGGAAGCCAATCTTTGCACAGCTATGCATGGTTTAAGTTTTAGTGATGATCATCTGAGGTTACCGGCGAAAAATAGCCCCTTGTGTGTTGTGGAGGAGATGGCGGCTCTATTGTGATTGCTTTCACCTATTGTGAGAAAGCATTAAGGAGAAAAGGTGTGATTTGATATGCAGCTTTTCCCCTGAGCATTAAGGGTTTATCCCCTCTATAGCTGAGAACTTTGTGCGGCTATCACCTTTTTATATTAATTTCTAATGGTGGTTGTTAATTTCTTTTTGTTAGAGATCTAGTGATACAAAGAAGTGAAGGCTGCTGCTTGCGCTTTGCTGGAGTGTGCTGGAGGACTAACGTGTTGTGGCAGGGATTTGGGGCAGCATCTATAGCACAGAGACTTTCCAAGTGCACCCCGGTGCCAGGCAGCCCCCTGCTTCCACTGGGCTTCTACCCCATGGCCCTCTGCCTTATTTAAGCAACCAAGCTGGAAAATAAAAGCTGAAAAGAAAGTCTGGGTTTCATACGTCTTATAGGATTAATACTTCCAGTGTGCTCATGTCACAGAAAACCATGTTTTGTCTTTATATAATAAGCTAATAGTTCAGATGGTTGAGTATGTCTATGTGCGTTAATACTGATAATACAAATAAATACAGATATGTAAACTCACATGTTCCAATGAGTATATATTCTAATTGATAATAATACCAGCTGTCATTTCTGTAGATATGCTTGCCAAAGAAACGTGTAACACATTTCTATTTGATCTGCTTTTCTCAGATGAAATGCAGTGATTACTTCCTTGTGTGCAGTGGCCACCAGGTGTCATCAGAATGCTTTTGTTTTTATTAATTTCTCCTTTTCTTTAGAAGCATATATACAGTTTGTGTTCTTCTTTGGAAACTTTGTTAACCTACCACACAAATAATCCTAACTCCGTATGTTACCTATTCAGCCAAAAACTCATGCAGCTCTTTTCAGCTGAGCTACTTGAATAAGCTGCTGACAGGAGGAAAACAAGATGCACAATAACACCAAGAAGGGTGTGCATTTACACACAAATTATTACATGCATTCTTTGCCCCAGTCATTCAAAAGATGGAGATAGATACAGTAAGCTAAACCATGTGGTCCTGGTTTACCTTAGTAGCATATCATTAAAGAGCTACAGGAAAGGCAATTAAAATGATTGCTCAGAAAATACTAGTATTTAAAGCATGTTGAATTTCTATCTTCTGCTGTCATTCCTCCTTTTTATGCCTTTTCTACAGTTTTGGTGTCCTAACTTCACATTAAATGTATTTTTGTTTTAGGGATTTTAAAAATTATTTATTTATTCAGCTCTGGATGTTTGGCATACTTGCATTAATTGTGGATAAAACACATCCAAGCTATTATCAGCCTACCTTTAATTTAAAATGGTTCTTTTTTTATTTTCAGTGAGCTATTGCTCAGTGGATAGCTGTGTAATAAATAACAGAAAAATACTCAATATTTTAATTTTTTTTGTCATATAAAAAATTAAGAGAACATTTCAATGCCAAAAAGAATCCATTTTCTTTTTTCTTACTTCCTTGCAGTTTTCTCTAGTTCTTATTTCCTTTGGTTCAACTTACTGAAAAAAAAAAAAAAAAAGAAAAACTGTTTTGGGCTGTCAGCTGGTGGAGAACTGGCCATTTGTGTTGGCCTTTTCACCTGTGTTGCTGCTGCTACCTACCCGAGCCTGCTCATGCTGCGTGAGTAAACAAATGTGTTCCAGGCTGTGATGATGGAGGTTTCTTTTTTGCTTTTCATGAGACGTGGTAGTATAAACCAGGGGGCCAACAAAACCATCTCTTTTTTTTTTGTCTTCTAGTTTTAATTTTGAACTAAAGTTGATGAAAATTTAGTAAATCTTGGCAAATATTTAACACCAGAATAGCAGTCTAGGAAACTCATACTCCTTGTGTTTTAAAGGAGAACAGAGTCAGGGCTTTTAGGAGCAGGTTTATAGGCTAAACATTCCAAGAGCCAGTTTCCAAGTAACAGCGATTTCAACTTCATCTTCTGCTACCAAAGTGCAGGGAAAAGTTAAGACTTTCAACATTTTTTTTTTCAGCTGTCAGCGTGAGATGGTTCCTGTGAATTCCAGTCTGGTCCACTGTACGGAAGAGAGTCCTTCTCCTATGGTAGAAAAGAGATTCAAATTGCATTTACTTTTTGCTTTTCTCAAGTTTTAATTGGTGATGTTGGTGAAAATTGCATCTTGCGTGAAACCATGTCATTCTCAGAGTTCCTACAAACCACAGGACTCATTACTGTATGTGAAAAATGAACATTTCTTTCCTGCAAGTTTCCCTCATGGACCTGATAAACTCTCTAAAGTGTTTTGAGAATACTTAAACAGTGTTTTTCATCGACAAATATCACAGTGCTATAGGAATGCATCTTTCTTGGATCCTCAAATTTCTGTTGCATATTTTTATTGTTATATGTATGTCTCACTCTAGAAATAGCCAAAGTTCTTTGAATTTACAATTCAGAATATACAGACTTTTTTAAATTTTCAAAAATTGAAAATCTGGAGGTTATTCAACACTTTTTAGGAGGCACCAGTGTGTTTCTTCTTACTCTCTGTGTCGGATGTGCCTATTGATTCTGACAGCACTTAAAATGATTCTGTATCCATGTAGTTCTTTTTTGACTCCCTCTTCAAAGATGATCTAATCGGTGGTCGTTGCTGTATTTAGCGGCATTTGGCTGTTTCTGAAGTGAGTGGATGATGGACCAGGGAGCCTTCCCTTTTTTTTTTTGTTTCTATTTTTTTTGTTTGTTTTGTTGGGGGGTGTGTGTGTGAATTATATATTCCTCATGTCAGAAATTCATAAGAACTTCCTTTATGTTGGCAATTTCCACCCCCTCCTCCCCAGAATGAATTTCAGTGGTTTGGAAGTAGAAGCCAGAAGGATGTGAGTTGTAATGCAGGTGCACTTCCCCGTGATGCCGTTACAGTTCTTCCTGGTGCCTGCGAGAAAATGAAGTTAATGGGTGCAGATAACTTGCCGTTTTCAGTGATACTCAAGTGATGACTATCAGTGGGCTTTTTATTTTGTTACTTTAACTATTGTAGATACATCAGTGTGGAAGTTTCAAAGTCTCTCTAGTCTTTGAAAGCCTTAGCTTATGTGGAAGTCTCCTGTGGACGTTCTGGTGCTCTAGGAAAATGACTGGCTTTACGTGAAGAACAGGCTCATGATGCAAAGCTTGAAATTCCGTCTTTCTTGAGCTGCAAGGGAAAATACGTTTGTAATGGTTAGCATCCAATACTCCTCAAAACATAGGTGATCTTTGTTCCATTTGAGCAAAAAAGATACTTTCTTCTGTATTCCATTATTGAGGAGACTATTCTCTTGGATTAGTCTCTCTGAAGGAAGTGAGGTAACTTTGTAAGGCCGTAAGATAGACCTATGATTTGATTTAGGAAGGATGTTATGCCCTTGAAAATGAGAAGATGGTTATTTGACACAAAGGTTGTACGTTAAGATGAGTTGTTCACATTCAGTTTTGTGCAGGCTATTTAAGGAGCTCATTAAAATGATTTTGTTTCATTGTGTCCGTGATTTCATTGAAAGAATTAGCTGTTTGAAAGGGGGGAATTTTTACTGAAAAAAAAAAAAAAAAAGAAACGCTGTTTTCCATATGTCACATCCTTTACAAACACTGCAGATTGGGTATTGAATACTTGGAGACAATAATACACTGACTGAGAAGTGCTTTGGGAATTCTAATGCCAGTATTAGCATAAAAAATAAAAACCAAAGTGGAATTTAGTACTTGTAAATATACTTTCTTTGGGTTTTTCTGTACACATCCATGCCCCTTCTCTTGAAGAGTTGGCATAGGACCAAAACGAGAAGTAAATAAAAATGTATTGAGCATCAAGTTAAGGAACTTTGCTGTTCATTACAGGTTTATGGATCATCACTAAATTGCTTGTCCTTCTGATCTCAATTTAAGATTACTACTTTCTAAATTTCGCCTGAGGATTAGGGCAATGCAAGTCTTACATTGAAAATCTTAACTGCACTGTCTCCACCTTTTCGCATAGAGGAATTATATACTGTTTTTTGGATGAGAGGAAAAAAATGTAGAGAAAACACTAAATCAAAATGTTCTCTATTTCCATCAAAGAAAAGATCTTTGACACAGATGACTGATGCTTTTGTATAGAACTGCAGCAGATACTATATCAATATTCAAAAAAGCATTGTAGAAAGAATACAAAAATCTGTGTTGTTATCTGGTAAAAAACGGTGGTGGCAGCTCAAGAAATGGTATTTGTCTTATTTTTTGTATTTGTCTTCTTCTTTATAGGTAGTGAGATGGTGCTGAATTGTGACTGTCTCTTTTAAATTAGGCTAAATATTGAAACAAAACTTCCATGATTCTGACCATTTGGAAATCTCAATGCATGAAAGAGGAGAATCTTTAGCTCTATTGGTTTCTGTGACACAGCCAAAGTATTGTGTATTATGCACTTGTAATTTAAAAGTGTGCGTATCTCCTCATATATTTTGTAAAGATCTGGATATTTGGCCTATGCAGATGTAGCCTATGTAGCATAAATATTTTGCCTTTGAAGATCTTAAAAACATGTTTCACTTGTTTTGGATACTTGGAAAATTATTGAAGAAAAGACTTAGCTAATATTTCCAGTAGGATTACTGAACTTAGCTTTTTCTGTGCAGAAATGGTGAGGCCACAACAGGTTTCTTTCCAAAACTAAGGAACAGCAATGTGCTGCGAAGAACCTTAAAATGTGTTAGGTAATGTATGACTGTCTCCAAGCAGAAGAATTTGTTAACCTGAAGCTAATGTGGCAAATTAATTTTTGGTCATATCCTTTAAGAATCTGTTCAGCTATGCTTGATTTATATGAACATTAACAAAAGATTTATGTTACAAAAAGTCAACCCACTTTTGAGTTAGAACAGCTTCATTTTCAACATCAAATATGATGTTAAGAGAGAGCTCTTTGACAGAAGCGGGCTTTATACTATGGAAATACTGAAGATGTGGCTGCTGTCTGCTTAACTTTTGAGCTTGATCCTGTGCTCTGGTGGTCTGCCGTGTTGTACCTGGTAATGTTACTATTGGTGCAGTCTCAGCGCCTATATAAATCCTTCCTGGTTTACTTATGCAATACATTAAGTGGTTACATATTGTCGGGCTTTAGGTATCTGTTACTTGTAAAAATGTAACCAGAATCTGTAAAAGGTGAAGGTAGAAGGAAAAGCACAAGAGCTTGCATCTTGGGTCATTTTTAGTCTTGTTGGTCCGTGAAATAAGGCAGTTCAAGAGCTGTTCCTCCCTAATTCTACTGCTATAGGAATCTGCCAGCATTACGTTGATGTCAAAAGGCTTATTCAGTCACACTGATGAGTAGGAGTTAGACTTAAGCACGTGCTCAAGTTGCCATGCCTGCAGAGGGTTACTTGTTACATCTAGAATGTGGTTTTGGTTGACTTAATCAAATTCCACATGCTGATTCTTTGCTCCTGATGACGATCCCTGTGCCAGACTAAGGTTTGATCCAAGATTAATTTTGCAAAAAGAAGTCCATTTAACCTTATGTATCATGTAGTCACTGGGACTGTAGCAACTCGGAGTGCAGTTGATGCCTTCTCTCATGCATTGGTTCCTGTATTAATACCAACTGTAGGCTAGCCCTTAATTAGTGTGGCTTTGATGAGAGCAGAGGTGAATTGGTTTATGCAGGCTGAGGACCACCGAGATTTGTGACCGGTTTGATGCTTTGCCATTGTCCTCTTGTCCTGTGGCAAATCTGAGAAAGGGCTTTCAGGAGAGAAGCTTACAGCAGAGGAAGAAGCACTATAGGCTCCTTTTGCCTAGAGAAGTCTTACGGTATGCTGAATGTATCCTTCAAGTAGTAATAGTCCTTCGTGCAATAAATCCATGTAGGAAGCTGAGAAGAGGTCTGCCCACAACTCCCTTTGGGTGTGGGACAGTATTCCCTCATCAAGGAAGCTGAGGCATATGCTGCTGAAATTGTGTTATCTGAGCAAAGATCAAAGTGGGGAGAAACAGAGGTGGTTCAGTGTCGTGGTCTAGATCTTGTCTGAGATGTGGAGATCTGACCACAACCCAGCAAATCGCTGACTATGGTCCCAGCAAAAAGTAGTGACAATAGCCGTTACTGTCTACTGCAGAAGATGTACTCCTGCCCCAAAGGCAACTTTGAGAGAACTAGAAGAAATTCAAGGCAATTTAATTCCTTAGATTAATTATCATAAGGGTAATTTTAGAGAGGCAACAGCAACCACCTAATAGTTGTTTTCTTTTATAGAGAATTCTTTCTGGATTATGGTTTCATGCAGTTGGGAACTGTGCCATGTAGTGATATTTAGACACTGTTTATATGGAGGTGGGACAGAGGAAAGTCTGTCTCTGGGACGGGTGTGCGGGGGGAGATTATGTTCATGAACACTCAGATATGAGGTAGAGATGAAACAAGTAAAGGTGTATCATTAATTGTTGCTACACCTAACTTGTGCTGTGCAGATGAGGAGCTACTGCCTTGATAATAGTTGTTATTAGTTGTGGGGACGTGAGGCTGTTGACTTCATCAGGAGTACTGCGTGTAAGTGAAGCAGAGTGCATCCCTCGTCTGTGTGCTAAAAGTTTATCATGAAGTGAAGGCAGAGATAAGTGTCTCCATTTGCTGTTGACTTGGAGAACTGGAGGAATTAGGCAAGAAGTCCAGGGCGTATGGCTCCTTTGCATTTTTATATTACATATGTGATAATTTTAATTTCATACTGAAATTATTGGCAACACCTATGAGATTTGTGTTTAGCATTTTTCCCTTACCTAGCAACTAGTTTGTAGTCGTCACTACAAACAGTTTGCAAAAATAAAAGAAGGGAAATATATTTTTTTAAATTTATTTTCCTAAGCACTTAAAAAAATCCTTAATTGATGCAATACAGTTGAGTCGAAGACAAGGTTGGACACCAGAACTGTGATTGCAATCTGGTATTTTTGGTAGAGAACAGAGCAGGATGAACTTCTATTGGAGAGTTAGAGAACAAATGCCGAGAAGTGAGGTTAAGCCTGTGGTTACTGTATGCAAATAATCAGCCATCTTTTTTGAGGTGTGCAGGTGGCTAGTGGAAATGAGCTGAATCTGTACTGGTGTGGCAGAAGAGGCATATTCTGAGACTGCTGATACCTGCCCGTGACAGCTGGGAAGCATTCACCTCCTGTGATTACTGTATCTCTGGCTGAAAGTGGCTTGCGATTTCTGTCAGAGGTTGACCTAAGTGTGACAGCCCTTTAAGGTTTAAATCAAATTATAGGATGGCTTTAAATGGGCATGAAGCATGTCAGAAGACAGTATGGCATGGAGCCACCAGTCACCTACTTATTAATATGCCTTGAATGTATGAATTTTCGTCGATGGAGAAACCCCTAAAATTATCCTGATACAACTTTTAATAGTGGAAATTTCTAGTGCAGGTATTAGTTCACTGCTGGACATGTTCTCTGATAAATCAGATGATCTGAGAGGAAAGTATCCTATGAAGAAGATGGAGAATTGGTTTGAGATTGCAAATTGTCTTGTACAGCAAAGAAAAAACTGCTGTTCTTCCCCAGGCCATGCAAGAGAAGAATGATCAGGTCTTCGGTGGGCTGGGAACCTGCTGTGAAGGTGCAGTGAGGCAAAGGACCCACGGCTGGTGTGTGCAAACAGTTAAGGATGGACTTGTGGCACTTATCACTTAAGTAATTTCTTGATATTTCCCACGTTACATAGGAAGATGTGTACTGAAGTTAAACAATATAATTTTCATATGATTTTTTTTCTTTATCCCAAATAGTGCTCATAAACCTTTACAGGGTAAGCTTGAAGGCTTTGTCCTCCTCTGCTATTAATTGCTATAGCATTTTTTAACATACTGACAATATGCTGACTTACATCAACTGAGAATATAGACCTGATTGTTTTACTTCTGACTAATTGTGATAGTTTCTGTCACGGTTAGTGAACAAAGGAAAATGATAGTGTGTAAGAATCAGAAAACCCCAATTAGAGAAGCAGTATCTGGATCCTCCAAAGGCTACTGTGATCTAGAGGTGGTTATTCTCTTGTTATTTAGGTATAGCTAGTTCAGTATAAGTTTGGTCAGTACTTTAGCTCAATGAGAGACCTACAGTTGAAAAACTGTTCAACGTATGCAACTTCTGTGCACTCAATTTCTTATAGGCCTTCCATAAATTATTATTAAGCAGAAAAGCATTTTTTTACTAACTGATTTATTTTCCCAGTTTAATACTTCTTACTTTGTCCTCAAAAATAAGCATTTTTTTTAACAGGTACTTGAATAGCTTTTTGTACCCTGCATTGTCTGTATCAACATTGCAATTACTTAATCTTGTCAGGAAGTACTTACAATTGTGGTCATGGCCTCATTCAATGGGTAACTGAACAAAAAACTGGATACTTGGATCTGCAGCAAATTGATGTTTAAATCATAGTGTAAAGCACATAGATAAACATTTAGTATTTAATCATCTGTTAAAATGAAATGCATTTTCAATTCTCAATCGCTTCATATCAAAATGAAAAGGTAATAAATGTCAAGATTTGATTTCCCACCCCGATCCCTCTTATAAACTGTGTTGGTAGCATCAGTTTTCTAGTGGTGACATCTTTTTGGGAGCAGGAAGGTCACACTGGGCAGTTGAGCAAAAGCTTTTGGTAACTGGATTTGGATGGTTAGAGTTTGTGCTGGGGTTCAAAGATGCTGCCCTTCTCTGCACTGCTATTTCATGACTTTTATTTTTCTTTCTCATCCCACCCCCAATTGGGAAATTAAGTTTTAGAGGATGTTTTAGGAATGATGGGGAACTATACTTGCAACATATTCTTTTAGAACATGGCCCTCTTTGTGTTTGCCCTCTTTCTCTTTAGCAGGTAATCTAAGCCAAGGAAGGAAAGAAAGCTTCATACAATGTTTAACACTTCCGTTGGCTTTGCTTGTTTTGCTTGTTGTTGCAGTCATGGTGATTTCCTCCTTGGAGCTTTTACATTTGGGAACCTGGATTCCTAGTTCAGGAACAGTCAAACATCCCATGGCCAGCTCCCTGAAAGCTGTTAGTGTTTCGTGTCCAAAAAATGCTTCCAGAAACTAAGGTTAGGCTTGTCTGCCCAAGCTTAAGCATGTACTAAATTACCTGATTACTCAAAAACTATAGAAGCTACTGCTCACTCACACGGTGCTTATCATAGTGAGACCTCTGTAACCAAGTGCCTAGAAGTTGGTTTGATTTTTAGATGTCGTAAGTTTAGTCACTATGCTGAAAATGCAGCCCTGCATCTTTCATTTTGTCTGTCTTCCTGCCATGATTTTAATTTGCTATATTGCTTTTTTTTTTTTTTAATTTGCATCTTTTGACTTTTGGTTGTGCATAAAAGACTAATAATAACTCTTTTTATTTTATAGGTACTAAGTCAAATGATCTACAGTTGATAATATCAATGTTAAGAATGGATGGGGAGGAAAATAAGAAGAGAGATGATATTGATGAGAGTTTACAAACTGAGTTGGCAGAAGAATCCCGGAGGAATATATCAGGAGAAAATGCTGGATGTGACTCTTCATCTCAGCAGAAAACAAGGCTTATATCGGATGAAGTGTTCAGGGACATTGAAAAGAAAAGAAAAGAGAATGGCACAAACAAAAGGGCACTGTCAGGATCACCAAACCTGGATGTTGTTGAAGCAGACAAACCTGAAAATGTCTCCAGAAAAAGAAAGCGGAGTTCTTCAGAAGACATGAAAGATAGTGAAAGGAAATTGCATGAAGTCATAGCTGGAGAAGCAGGTAGTATAGAAGCTGGAGCTGCAAAGAAGGAAGGAGTCGCCTGTTGTCTTGGTGATGACATATTTAATCCAAATTTCCTGTGCCTACATTGTGATTTCAAATGTGCTGATGGTGCCATATTGAAAAATCACAAGGAAAATAAACATTCACAGGAGTTGCCAGCTGCTGTTCCGGATAAGTTATCTTCTTCAGAAGAAATCAGTGTTGGCTATACAGTTGGAAACACAGACAAAGATCTTAAAGGCAAAATGAGTGATCGCTGTTTACCTTCTTGCTCTGATATGGAAAAACATAAACCAGAAGAACCCTCTAAACAATCCAAAGAACAAAGATGCCCTCACTGTAGTTGCACAGCTGAATGTAGTTCAAGATTACATACGCATGTTAAACAAGATCATGAGAAATCCAAGATATTTTGTTGTGATCTTTGTGGTTTTCAGAGTGCTGAGGAAAATCTCCTAAATTCACATTTCCTTGGCAAGACGCACCTTCGACGCCAAAATCTTGCTGCACGGGGAGGATTTGTACAGATATTGACAAAAAAATCCTTTAAAAAACAACAGTCTACTGCAACCAAAGAGAGGAATGTCAGAGCAAAACTTGGGACCAGTAAATTAAGGGCAAGAACTGCTGATGCAAAAGAATTAAGTGTTTGCAGTGCACTGAAAGGCTCAAAAGTAAGCTTTTCTAAACAAATTGATGGCACTGAACTTGTTGAGATGATGCCATCTTCAAATGTTCCCACTGAAAAACCAGATACTATGACAGAAGAAACGTTGCTTTCTTCCGGTGTAGGACAAAATTATGAAGCCTGTACTGAAAAACTAGAAATACCAGGGCCCTCAGAAAATATCTTGCAGAAAACAGAACTCCCTCTAACTACCAGAAAGCTAGTTAGCAGTTTGAACATGACAAGGAGATTTGACAGACCGGGACATAAAAGAAACATCTTGTTAAGGTCTTCATTTGGACAGAGTAGGTCTTTTAGGTTAAAAAGGCAGGTTAAAAGAAGGTACAATTTGTTGGGTAATAGTAAGAGAGGCAGGTCTGAAACTCAGAGAGGACACATGAAGCATATCTCCAGCACACAGCTTAAACCTGGTGATTCAAACCCTATGTCACATACAGAATTAGAAATAGATGCTAAAAGTAATTGTAATACTACTTCAGAAATTCAAGATCTTGCTGAAGATAAGACAAATACCCTTTCTTCCAGCACTACGGAAACTAAAGATTCTGATGTTAAACTTACTGCTGATCATGGTATTCTTCATACTTGTATCGATTGTGGTCATGTTTTTCAGAACAGAAAAAGTCTGGAAATTCATGTTGCAAAGCTTCATACAAAAAGGATCCAGTTTCATTGTCAGTTGTGTAGTTATTCCTCTGGAGTCAGGGAAGACATGAACCAACACTGTCAGGACAGTAAACACCAGATGGGTGCTTGTAGCTTTAATTGTCAGCTCTGTTCATTTTGCAGCTTGAACGTGATTAGCCTTCAAAGCCATATGAGTGAAGAGCATAATATGTCCCATAGTTGTCCAGCTTGCCTTCTTTTTTTTCAAATGGAAGAAGAGCTGATAAATCATCAAAAAAGTGAGGAACACGATAGTTCACTATTTCAGCAAGCTACTCCATTGAGTAACAGTGATCGGACCTTGCAAGTGGTGACTTACACTGACTCAGTATCAAACAATAGCCAAAATCTTGCAAAGGAAACGGAAGTATCAATGAAAGCAAAAACTCCAGACTCTTCCTTCATAAATCACAGAAACGAACTAAAGCATTCTGTTCTTAATAAAACCCAATTTCAATGTAAGAAGTGTTTTTATAAAACAAGATCTTCCACGGTTCTTACAAGGCACATAAAACTCCGACATGCACAGGAATATCACTTCCTTTGCAAAGCATGTAATCTCTACTCACTGAGTAAGGAAGGAATGGAGAAGCATATCAAAAGAAGCAAGCACCTTGAAAATGCCAGGAAAAACAACATTGGACTACGTTTTGAAGAATGTATTGAAAAGGTTTGTGTTGGTGTTGGTGGTATTAAAACAGTGGTGGATCCTTCCATTTCTGGGAGTGGGAATACAGAGTTAGATAAAGAAATTATACATGTTTCATCCTCTTCTGTGGAAAACATATCGAGTAATAAGGAATTCGCTCCACTTGATCAAAGGATTGGTGAAAATGAATTGGTTTTAGCTAATGCACCCAAAATAGGGAAACCTAAAGGCACTATTTCTAGGACATGTACCCATTGTGGTCTTTTGGCTTCCAGTGTTACAAATTTGTCTGTTCACATCAGACGAAAGCACAGTCATCAGTACAGCTATTTGTGTAAGGTTTGCAATTATTACACTGTAACCAAAGGAGATATGGAACGCCATTGTGCAACCAAAAAACACAAAAGTCGTGTTGAAATAGAAGGACGTGGAAAACAGAACTCGGAGATCATCGTGAGCCCTGAAGGAAGTAATTTGGAATCCATGAGCAAGAAGGTTAACAGCCCCATGAATGCTGTGTATGAACATGTTGAGGATGGTAGCCAGTCATCAGATTTGGAAAATTCTGTCTTAGACAGTCAGGAAGTTGAGCAAGGAGATGCTGAGCTAGAAGTTGTAAATGCCAGTAGGCTTCCAGATTTGGAGCATACTAGCAATCCATTAAATAAAAACCAACGTATATTTCTGGAATCAGCCAGGGCTACTCAAGATGATGACCCATGCTTCCAGAGAAGAGCAACGGGTGCAAACGACAACAAGTGCATACACTGCAGCTTCATTGCTCATTCTTCTTCTTCCTTAGAGCTGCATGTGAAGCGAAAACATACAAAACAGTTTGAATACTACTGCATGGCTTGTGACTACTATGCTGTTACTCGCAGAGAGATGATTAGGCATGCAGCAACAGAGAAACATAAAATTAGAAGAGAATCTTACGTTTATTCTACTTCTGGGGAGGAAGCAAACACAGCAAATACCACTAAAGAAGGCACTGCTTTGTCTCAAGAGGAGCACCTTCACAGTGGAGGAGAATCGAAAACCATTTTAGGAGAAACAAAATGTGCCAGTGACGCAGCAGAAGGTGATCATATAAGTAAAAGCTTAGCTGAGTGTACTGTCTTAGATGAAAATGCATCTCCAGGAATGCCTGAAGGTGGCAGTTCCCAAAATGCAGTGGAAGGTGAACTTGAAGAGGAATCTAAAAATGGAGGAGAAAACCTTTTGTGTGAAGGATTCCAGGAAACTCCTCAGAAAGATAAAGTTGTTAAATTTGACAAGGAAGTATCCATTAAAGAAACAGGTACTTGTGAGTTGCAGAAAAGTAAGCATGGTCAGGAGCTGCTCAACTCAGTTGGTGATTGCACTGCAGAAAATCAAAATATATCAAGCAGTACAAACTTGAATTCAGGAGAAGTTGAGGAAAGCTTTGAAGCAAATAGAGACAACCCTGAAGTAGAGTGTAGAAACACAGACAATCTCAAAAAAATATCACTGAAAAAAAATAACCCACTTATGCTAACTCTTCCAGAAACAAGTAGTGCAGTAGAGCAATCCAATTTTGCTGGAAACATTGGAGAAACAGTACAAAATATACGTAGTTTAGAGGGTGACAGAAGTTTCAAAGAGGATCCTACTGGGGAGGAGGAAGAAGCCCTTATGGAAGCACAACATGAAGCAGAAGTAACTATAAATAACAGTGTTTGGGAGGCAGATGGCTCAACAGCTGAGGGCATGCAAGAAAGTAGTAATGAGGCTTTAGGAGCAGTTATCAGTGCTGATGATAAAGGAAAGGCAACGCAAGATTTTGGCAAGTTTGATTCTTCTATAGTGAGGTTAAAAAGCCATCAAGATGGGGAGGCCACTGTCCATTCTGCTGAAGGCCAGATGCCTGGTGGAGTGAAAGCTAGTGAGCTCACAGCGAAAGCAGACCCTTCACAAAGTGGTGGGAAAAAGAAGAAGTCAGAAGGAATTTCCCTTGGGGAATCGACACGTATTCGCTGCGATGACTGCGGTTTTCTAGCAGATGGTTTGAGCGGACTAAATGTTCACATAGCCATGAAACATCCTTCAAAAGAGAAACATTTTCATTGTTTACTCTGTGGAAAATCATTTTACACAGAGAGCAACCTTCACCAGCACTTGGCCAGTGCCGGGCACATGCGGAATGAGCAGGCAAGCGTGGAGGAGCTGCCCGAAGGAGGTGCTACCTTTAAGTGTGTGAAGTGCACGGAGCCCTTCGATTCAGAGCAGAGCTTGTTTCTCCACATCAAAGAACAACACGAAGAGCTGTTGCGGGAAGTGAATAAGTACATTGTGGAAGACACCGAGCAAATAAACAGGGAGAGGGAAGAGAACCAAGGCAATGTCTGCAAGTATTGTGGGAAGATGTGTAGAAGTAGCAATTCCATGGCCTTCCTAGCTCACATCCGTACCCATACAGGTATGGAGACGCTTATTCAAACAGAGTGAATTATACCATTGGTCTTTTTCTTCTTGTTAATCTCTTTAACGTTTCTTATGAACTGGCATTTATATCACCTGATGAGCCTCCGATGAAATTAAAAATTACCTAGAGGGGTATGAAAATACAGTGATCAAAGGGCAGAAAATGCAAGAACATTTTAAGCACAGTCACCCTTCTGCTTTTTTGTTTCATATAGAGAGATTTCCTTTCCTTTAATCTAAATTACAACTATTAATTGGTTCTTAAACTTATATAACGAAGCAGTGGTGATTTGAGAGAACAATTAACTGTTCTTTCTAACTTCCTCTTCCCCGCAGTTGTTTAATATCCAAACTGTTTATTTCAGTTCAGTTCAGTTACACTTTCAGCATTACATAATGCTTCAGGATAGACATTTGACATTACATCATTCCTAAATAAATATCAATAAGAAGCAGCAAGAGGTTTTTGTAGAAAAAAGTTATGGGAATTGGAATTGGTCAGCCTTTTTGGAAGGTAGCATCTAATGCTGATGTGATGCACAGGGATGTAGCGTCTGATTTAGTTTCTGTGCTGATCACACTTTCAATTCATTTTTATGTTTAATTTTAAGTGGAAAATTTAAAAACATTTTTGTAGAAAAATGCATAAGCTGCAGTTCTAAATTTATGTAAAAATTCACTGCGATGTTTCTATAAACCTGCCATACATTCTTTATTTTAAATAGACAGCTTTTCTAAATCACTGAGCTCTGCTTAGACAAGTGGTGTCTCCATGGTTGAATTTATGAGTGGATTTGAATAATAAATTCACATTTCAATGAACATATTTTCATTAAAACTGTAAGGTTTATTTTACTGTACTTTTAAATAATGGCTTATTATGGAAGCTATAGTTTAAATTCATGCAGTATTTGAAACTTAGTGCATGGTTACAAGGAAGAGAACAAAAAGGTAAGAAAAAAGAAACATAAAAGAATGGTAATTCCTGGCATAATCCTAAAATAGTTTTGTAAGGTTTTTTATGAAAAGGCAAGGGCGTGACTGGACAACAAAGTTTAAAATTAATCTTGGGAAACACAGACGCTGTATTTCAAACCTTTCAAAGTATTTTACTACAACTGTGATATTCATGTATGCCAATAACTCACATACTTAATACTTTCAGCATTACTTCTATCCTGTCAATAATGTAGTTATCTGTATTGCTTCAGCTAATATCCAACTTCGAATGCAATGTTAAGTCTTTAGAGGGACGCTCGTGTTCACATGGTCAGAACAGCTGTATAAGCCCTTAATATGCCCTCTTACGGCAGATAAAACTGAATAAAACTAAGGGGGAGGATGCTAATGGAGCTCTCTTTAGAATTCTTTATGCAACTGTCTGGTCAAGACATGTTGCTTATAATTGATGTGTCCATTACTTGAATTCTCTTGTAATTATAGTCAATAAGTCTTGTAAATGTGTTAAAGCTCACTAAAAGCATACAAATTCAAGAACAGAGTAAGGCTAATAATTTAAAATAATCAATGTAGGCATTTCAGCACTTAATTTCCCTTGTGTGTTGATAGCTGATCATTCTTAATCCATTAAGATTTATTTAGTCGTTTACAATGCAAAATAGGTTTGCACTGGTCACTTGTGCCATTTGAAAATGTCCACCAGGTTAAGTGCAGAATGTAGTCCATTAGTCTTCCTTGACTATATGTATTAATTGCATTTAAAATCAAGTTAATGTGGATGTGAAAGTGAGGTAACTATCAATATATGACAAAGCAACCCTACTTATATAAGTTACATCATTGATTGTAACATTTAGTAAAAGTTAGTGTACTTTTTAACATCTTGTGTGTAGGTCTTATCATGAATTATATTTTTATTGTGCTGTTGGATGGCTAAACATGCAAAGCAATAAAAGAATACATTTCATTTTGCTAGTCATTTTTCAGTGGTGCTAGCAGAGGGGGAATAGAAGGGTTACCAAACAGAAATTTATCTGCCCTCCTTCTCACAGCACCTTTAAATGAAATGCTTCTGCTTTTGCTTTGCTTATTCACATAAATAGTAATGTGGAGACTTTTATTAATAGTTAATGGGAAGAAGGCTTTCTCTTCCAATCTGTATTTTCATATTTCTGATTGCCTTTGTGTCTTATAGAACCTTTTCTTCCAATCTGTATCACAATGGATGCAGTTGAGTAAGAAACACATATTTTTTGGTTATTGGAAGTGGTGGCAGAGGGAACTGACCTACTCCACCAAGTGTATATACACTGGCTTGTAACGTTGGTGAGGAGGGGTACCGTATTTGTAGCTTCTCTGTTCCAGGGTAACACCAGGTACATAATAGGAGCAGAGCTGTACATTTTCCCATTTATTGTCCTGATTATGTTCTTTTTTTTAAAAAAAAATCTTTCTTCAGCATCTAGATGTGCATATGTATGTTTATATATGTATGTATGTGTAACCATATCCAACTCCTTGCCTTTTTTTTTTATTGAGTAATTGGTGATGGTTTTGGGAGGCAGAAGGGAAGGGAAAGTTGTGGAAAGATAGAACTAATAATTTCCATTAATAGAAAATAATAGAGAAAAATAATGTTTCAAAATACCGTTAAATAATGTAGAAGATTTTCACATTGCAAATGAAAGGGAAGCTTTGCTAGAGAGGAGATAACAAGTAAGTCCATCACATGTTGACAAGTGAAAATGAG
This sequence comes from Numenius arquata, assembly GCF_964106895.1. Taxonomy (NCBI): domain Eukaryota; kingdom Metazoa; phylum Chordata; class Aves; order Charadriiformes; family Scolopacidae; genus Numenius; species Numenius arquata. The sequence goes on from NC_133579.1 coordinate 31,448,225, forward strand.
GAAGTGTAAAGAAAAATAAAAGGAGTAGTAGAGGTGGAAGACTTTTTAGTTTGCAATTGATGCAGGTCCCATAAACTTAATTAACAATCAACATCTGAGGAAAAATCACCTGCAACCACATCATCTTTCTTTTGTTTCTTATCAAATTTCTCAGTTAATGGAAGGTTTGCTCAATGTAAGTGTGGTATCTTACTCCCCATGTCCTAAACATGGGAGGAAATGGTATGATGATATTTCATTCGGCTCTGCTCACTTTGCGTTGGGCCTGAGCTAAGGACACACCTATTCCTGCAGGTGGAGGTGGTGTTGCCTTTGACTGGCTTAAAGCTAAGGCAGTGAATTTTTCTCGTTTTGGTGTCTATTCTCTTAGTGTAAATTAAGGACTATGAACTCCAGCCTTATTTGTAAAACAGTAGCATGGTTTGTGTCTGTCTGAACTCTTAAATTTAGTCTATTTTCAATTTGGTGGGCATTTTTGGTTGGTTGTTTTGGTTTTTGTTTTTTGGTTTTTTTTTTTTTTTTTCCAAATTCTCTTGTTAAGAGCCTTATTGCTTACTGCTACCAACAGAAAATATACACTTTGTTTCCATGCCATAACTTGTGGGTAAAGTAATCCTGTGGCTTTTTTTTCTTAGTAATTTGGTTGAAAAGGTGCTATATAGAAAGCATTTTTCTCATTTTTCTGTGAACTGAAAGCCACAGAAACTGAAAGTTTCTGTGAATCCAATAGTATCCCATTTAACACAGCATACGAGAACCATTAAAGTTTGTGATAATAGAAGTACAGCTAAGAAATGGTTAATTTCTTCAACATTGTTTCAGGTAGCCTTATGGCAAATACAGATTTTTTGCCTCATTAGTTTAACTCTTAGTCTAATGTCTTCATCTTAAGTATAAAATTTTAGGTTGTCCCATCCAGGAACATACTGGAACAAATTTGGCACCAGCAACCTAAAAGGGAGATGCACTGCTTTTGTTTCAGGTGATGAGTACTGACTGGAGCCTGCCAGCACTTGAATTTTCATAGAGTTTAAATGGAGATGTTAACAGATATTCAGCTCTGGATCTGAGAAATAAATAAGAAAACCTCAAGGCCTCAGTGATTTTTGGATGAGAGCAGTCAACAGAATAATACATTTCTGTATTGTCAGCACACTGTAGCTACGATTGGTCTGAACTCGAGTTTTTCACAAAGGAGTCATGTAAATGGAAAACAGCAAAGGTCTTGTATGGAAGCCCTGCGGGACACCTGCAGTAACAGAATGAGGAACGAATTTACAATTTAATCGGTAGGAGAGAAACTAAGGGAACATAGGATTGAATCCACAAGGTATTTGAATTCTGTGACCAAAAAAAAGCAGTCTAAACACCAATACATTTAAAAAAATCCTCTCCGACTGTGGCCTTGATGTTATTAATTGTGCAATTAGTCTTTAAGATCATAAGTTAAAACATCAACTTTTAATAATCTTTTATTCGATGCAAAGAGAGGCTTTTTTTTTTATTTGCATGAGTCTCTTCATAGAATGCAGTGTTGATTTGAAATGTCACCAAATTAATGATTAATTTAGTTTTATCAGGATCATTTAAATAAACTGGGGTTTTTCAGTGTGATTGATAGAATGTGATTGCTGTTAGCTGCAGTCTCAACCTGCTTTTGACATTTAAACATATAAAGCTGACTAGATATAACCATTCAGGTGCTAAATATATTTTACATCTACTTCCAACAGTAGAAATGGAAGTATTAAGAGATCTGGCTTCATTGTCATTGAACTGTGAAATATTCAACCTTGTCTGCCCGTGCTTAGTACTGTTGACTTTTTTATTTCAGTTAGAAGATTAAAATTAAATGCTTCATTTTTCGTCAGCTTTTGGGAATTAAATTGAAATTTAAGACTCTAAAAATTTTTACTAAGATCCTCAATTTCACCAACGGATTCTTGGAGGATATTCTGTTTTCAAGGACAAAGCAAAAAGGTTCATTGATCAAGTATGATATAGTGTAACATTTTTCTTATCAGAGCTCTTTATGTATATTTATTAAAGATCACATATTTCATATTATGCTTAACTGTATTGGAAGAAGTACTTCACAAAACATATACGAAACATAATATGGAGACTCTATGAACATATTGTACTTACTTTTAACTGCAATTCTATGATTTTGATTTATTGATTTAAGGATTTAGTGGTCAGAAAATTGGTCAGAAAAAACAGCGTGCTTTAGAATGGTGTTGCTGAGTAATAACATGAGGACTGACATTTGACCAATTTAACTATTTCAGTAGAAGGAATAGTTTTTCCATCCTCGAGAGAGGATCACTGTTAATTAAGATAGACAAATAATTTGATTTTTTGCTGAACTGATGTGATACAAGAAATAGGCTGGTACTTCTTCCTTGGAGAAATAATTTCAGAGTTATTTGGTCTGCAGTAGACATTTAATATTAAAGTTTGTTCTTGAAATAAATAATAGCCAAAATGTCAATACTTCTGGTTTGCAGAATAATCATAAATTCTTGACCATAAAACAGTCATAAAGGCATAATATTTTATCCACTGTATATTCATACATTGCATGTCATTACAATAGCTAGGTGATGAATCATTTTCTGTGTGTGACAGAACAAATCTAAAATACCAATGCTAATGTGAAATCTATTCAAAGTTGGAAGACTTGTAAAATTACTTTACTTTAAAGATATTTGCTTAAAAAACAAGTACATTTTGCAGTTTACACCAACATCAAGCCACTTTAAGACCATTACCTGAGTTTCAGCATTTGGAAATGGAGAAAGGTGTAGAACAACTTTTGCTGTCTTGTTGACAGGTTACTACCTACTATATTGTCTTCTCATTTTAATATTTTGTGGGATTTTTAAATAATAATTAAAAAAGAGTAAATTATATTAAAAGTTAAGAGAGTAGTGTCTGTGATCTTGAACTTAAGGAAACTTTAATGAGTAATGTATAGTATACACCATCTGTGTCCTGGGAGTTATAAATTTATGTACGAGATACTTTTTTGTTAGGCAAAAATCTCAAACAGGTTAAATGTGGGATAGGCTCTTTTAAAGGTTATTTTTCCCCAGGATTTTTTATTTCTTTAACTGTGGGTGATATATTATTCTAATTCAACTCATATCTTATGCTAAATTTTACTTAGGATCAAAGCCATTCAAGTGCAAGATATGCCACTTTGCAACAGCTCAGCTCGGAGATGCCAGGAACCATGTCAAGAGGCACCTTGGGATGAGGGAATACAAGTGTCATGTCTGTGGGTGAGTAAATTGAAACAGTCCCCACCATGGTTAACCAGGAGAAGAGTGCAGGATATGCATTGTTTCAGAACTGAAAACTGTGATGTGAGCAAGAGTGGCTAAAATTATGCATGCATATCCTCCTTTCCATTGTTATGGTAAATTCCTTAAATACAGTTATGACATTCTTTTCCCACTTCTAATCCTGCACTGAAGATGAGCAATTTTATGGGCTACAAGGTCAATTTGAACCTGTAATCTGTAAATTGACTAAATTATAGGATGTTCATTCACATTGCCAGGGAGAACTGTAAATTCCATTTAAAGACATAAAAAATATATAATATAGACTTTACTGTGTGGGGTTTTTTCTTTTGCTATACTGTTATAATTTTAGTACCATTAACAGATTTCTGGACTCCGTTAGGGTTTTCATTCTTTACGAAAACAAAACACAAGACTGATTTTTCAAACAAACGGATCTAAAATATTGCCGGCATAAGATTTGAAAAATAAATTGAAGTCTTTTATGTATGCTTGTGTTCTTGTTTGTTACCCAAAAAATCTTGTTTTTCTTTTTTACTTAATCGTTATTTCCTCAGAAGAATCGTTCATAATGTTTAATTGTCCTTCAAATGTGTTGCATTTAATAGGAGGCATTGAGACTCCTTAATGCAAAACTAATTAATTTAGCAGAAATGTTTAAAAGGTTTTAAAATGCCATGGCATATATGGTACATCATAGGACATTCAAAGTTGGATTTTAATACCCTAGTTCTGATTAAAAATATATTTTAATGTTATTATGCTGGAGAAATCAAATAATATATGCATCATATAAAAACATTTTACTCAAACCTATGTAACCTGCTATAGCAGTCTTCTGGCTAATGTGTGGAACAGCGCAGGTTCAATTAGATGATGCAGTGCACACATGAATGGTGTGGTGTGATGTTGGGGCTAATATTCAGCAGGAGGGGTTTTTTTTAGCCTTAGTGTACCGATCTACTGCAGGACAAAGGGAGTTACACATTTTAAAGGACAAGTGAATCTTCAGTTGAAGATGCAGCTGAGTGATTTTCACTGATTGATCTCTCTGTTTTTCAAATAATTTTGCATGCAGCATTATGAGATACTTTGGGTGTTTTTACTCACTTAAGAAAATTAATTGCTGACTTCTTGAGACAAGAAATAAAAATGTATGAGCCTAATTCTTAAGTCCACTGAATATCAGTAGTAGAATAGCTTCTGCTACTCTGTATTTTGCAGCATGTTTAAAATGAACATTATGCGTGGTAGGCTGTTTTATATTGTTTGAAAAATCTTATTTACTATCTCTGCTATATGAATTGCCAAGAATTTGGCATGGAAGATAGTTAACAACTACAGATCCACAAAACTGTTTAGCTAAGGCTAAGCTCTGTTCTTTAGAAGTTGTCAGCAAACTTGACAGTGGTTCTTTATTCAATTCCCTTTTAACTTAAACCGAAAAAAGCATCATATTATTTAACTGTGTTATCGTGAGAGGAAAAGTAAAAAAAAATCTCAAAATAGCTAATACTGTATCTTTTATAAAAAGAGAATTAAAATTATTAGGATTTGGCACAGTACCTCATTTTTTAAAAAACTAATTCCTTCGCTTCAGGATTGACGTGTTCTTAGAATCTGTCTCAGAAATTACAGAACTCTTGGTTGCAATTCATGACGGTTACGCAAGAGAGAGCATAAAACATGTATGAATGATTTCAACTGTGGACTTGAATGTTCGTCACTTTGCTAAGCTGATTGCTTACTGTATGTTGCTGACACTTCGTACCTGGTAGCCAAGGAGGTACTCATTTTGCATTTTTGTGTAGTATTTTATTGCTAATTTTCATCAACAACATGAAGCTGTGCTATTTAGATATGGCAAAACAATCAGCTGAAGAGATATATAACACACTACCCTGTGCTCACAAAAATCTGATTTATATATCTGTTTAAATAGTCATCACATTTCACTTAATGTGCACCAAAAATGTATTTTAAGAATTATACATTAACACTGATTTAATTGGAAAAGATATTTTTGCTCTGTAGCTAACAGTCCTGAAGAATTGAGTGGGATTTGAAGAAGAAGGAATGACCACAGCAGTTTGAACTGTAGTCCAAATAATGAATGTGCCATCCTTAAACGTGGAAGAAGAGAAAAAAGTGTCATAGCCTGTGCTGTATTTCTGCTATTTTAATTGAAAGGATTGGGTAGTGTGTAGGTTAAAAAAATAAAGTAGCAACATAAAAAAACCTAAAATTGCTAGGATTGGCTATTGGATTAGTGGCACTATAGAGCATTGGTACATTAACACCACTGACAATGTCAATTCATTATCATTGATGGCTAAATAATCTTAGAAATGCTCAGTGGACCTATTAGTTCCTGAACATAAGCAGCTCATGCTGCATTTCTTCATTAGCTTTAATTGCTATAAATTTTACCTTTTTAAAAATCATGCTTTAAAAGGTGAAGTGATCTTTCAGGAACATTAACTCTGTAATTTTGTCACAAACAGAAGGTCCTGCACTATGTTTTCTTTTCTGCAGTAGTTAATATTCTATCCTCTGACTTTTAGATTCATAGTAATAAGCCCTCTGCTAGTTGTGAGGATAAATTGTGTTTCAAAAGCTTTTGAATCTGCTTGGGCACTTTTTAAAGGTGAAATGTCAATGCAACATTGTGGTATAGTGTAGTCTCAAAATACCACTTTTTCTTTTTTAACACAAAAATTCTCTGGAAATTTTTTGTCTTTAAAAAAAAAAAAAAGGCCAAAAGCTGTATCTGTGGTGGTGTTTTAGGAAGGGTTTGCTGTGTCTCAGTTTTCGAAATGATCCTCGTATTTACATGATACAAAGTACACAATATGTAATTCACTTAGTTGTTGAAAAAGGCAGTAATTTTGCTGTGTTGTTTTATTTTTTTTTAATTGAAGTTCAGGGTTTGTTTTTCTTCAGCTGCACAGCAGAAACTACATGACACAGAAATTGGACACCGCTAATGTTTTAACATTTGGAATAAACCGTCTGCTACTCATTTCCTTATCGCAGATGTGTGTTAATTGTTTTCTTTTCCATACCCATGGCTGTAAAATATATCCCATTATTTCAGAGGTAGTATCTATTTTCTGCGGGTAGCAAACTGCTGCATATTTGAATTAAATTTTTGAAAGTCTGGCTCTGAAATTGGCTGATGCCCTGGGTTAGATGAGCAAATCTTGGTTGCCCAGCATTTAAAATTTTTGTTTCATTTGCCTGGTGAAATGCAGTGAAAACGCTTATCACGCACTTTTCAAATTTTATGCCTCAGGTAGAACATGAAAAATGCATTGTTCTGCACTTGAGATTTTGAATAGAATTTATAGGCAATGTTTGATTTAAAATTCATCTACTATTCCTTTGCCTTTTTCTTGCCTCTGCTTTAAGAAACAGAATTTTTGGGGATGTAGTTACATGTTTCAAGTAAGAGTGGCTGCTGCTTTCTTTTTTTCTCTCCTTTTTGACTTCTTAAAAATCTACTGAGGAAAATGGGTATAAGGTAGGTTTGGATTTTTAGGAAAATTTTTAGTATGTGATACATGCGCATAAACATTTTTTATTACCTTCTGTTCCTAAAAATTGAAAGGACATTTGTAGTAATGTCTTTATTATGTTTATTCCATCTATAGTATTCCATATATTGTAGTCAAGACCTTTAAGTAACAAAACTAAGTGTTTGTATACACAAAGGAATTTGGAGGGGGGTGGAAAAGGTTGGGTTTATTTCTGTATTTTGCAGAAGTAGTTCTTTCTTGTGGGGTCCTTTTTTTGTTTTTTGTTTTTGGTTTGGTTTTTTTTTTTTCTTTGTTTTAATCTTTTGATGGATGGAGGTATTGATCTTTTTTACTTCCTGCTCCTGAGTTCTCTATTTGCTTTGAAACTTCTTTTCCCAATTAATTTTGGCGATGTTACAAGGTGTTCTGCTAAATAAGTGTTTTGCTAAATTCAGTTATTTTTTAAAGCCTCATATAAACAAGCTTTGAGGTGAGTTATAGTGTCCCAAGCATGGAAATAACTTCACTTTTGCTGCTGGTGTTAATGCTAAGGATAGTTCAGAGATCTTAATCTGTATAAAGTTCAGTATTTTAATGACACTGGTTGCTTTGAGAATGTCTAAAGAAAAATACTTGCCTATATTGAGTATAGTGGCTAATAGATCTTCATACTTTATAGATAAGAATGTGCTTTGACCAGCTGCATCAAAAAAATTGGCTGTGCTCCTGTGTGTTTTGTTCTAAAAAATCTTTTAGATTTTCAGATTTTTTTTGACTGATTACTGTTAATGTCAGGCTACTTTTAGTGAAAGCCTGCTCTTAAGATTGCTTTTAGCAAGCAAAAAAGACTTATTCATAAATTTATTGGTAGGAGCAGGAAAAACATTGTATTTTCAAGGATGCCTTAATGTACTGTAATGTAAATTAATTATTTATACTTGTGCAGTTTGGGAAATCTTAAATAGAAAGTTGCTACTCTAGTAAAACTATTTTTGTGTGGTATTACCTAGTTTTTGTGCATTAGAAGGGATCTCTGTGTAGATGATTATAATGTCACTTTCTGACCTTTGCAGCTTGAATAATTGTAAATCATTGCTTCATAACGTGTCAGAGAATGTCTGTACTAGGCAATTAAATGGCAGAATATAATAGACCAAATTATTGCCTGTCATGTTTTCAACAACACAGTTAGTATTTGAGTTACACTTAATCATTACGTGCATTAGCAACTTCATTGGAATCCAGCTTCAGGCTGAGCATGAAATACGTTACATTATTTAAACCTCTAATGGTAGAAGTCATTTATTTGTGTTGAAGTGTACAACATGCAGAGTTTCATAAAGCAAGGAACACTTGAGAGCTTAATTTATCCAAATCAAAGTCTAAATGCAGATAAACACAAGTGGCAAAAATTAGTAATTTTTATAGGCTGGAAATATTTAAAAATACATGGTTGTGGGTAATTGTAGGCAGCAGGAATAAATTAAAATCACTATTTTTAGTCAGCTCTGAGAACTAAAACTGTTGTATACCTAAATCATCAAATGCATCATGAAATTGCATTTCTGAATGAACAATTAATTACACACATCATACCTATAGATGCGTCCAAACAAAAAAATATGTATTTGATTCAGCTGTTTAGATAAATGCATGTGAAGTGAAATGCATCCAGATCCAGATATTCTGAGTTTCTCTACCTGTGTTTTGCCGTTTGGTGCTATCGTACACTTGTGTCTACGTTTACTTCAGTAAAGAAAATGAGGTGAACCTACGTAACGGCTTTTCAAACTTGCACATGCTTTTAAACAAATTAATAAGAAAATACTAGAAAAATTTATGGAGTAAGGCAACATATGTGTTCAGTTATCTATCATTTTATTAGATTTGCAGACGTGACCTTCAGTACATAGTCTCTATTTTTACTATTTAAGAAAACTATTTGAAATGGAAGCAATTTACTTTTATTCAGAAAAGCTCCCGGCATCTTTAAACAGCTGGTACCGATCCTACGGCGTGTTGTGTGAGACTCTCCTGGCCTGGAAGTCTGCCATGGAGTTGGCTGGAGTTATAGCGAGTGAGTGGGAGACTCGGGCACAGGCGGTGGAAGGACTCTTCTGTTTGCAATGGGTATTACAATTGATGCAGAAAAGTCAAGACCAACTTTCTGACTTAATAAAATGTGTTTTTAGCAATTTGCATGATAAATTGGATTATAATAATGATTTAGTGGTACCTGCTGAAGACAGAAGATATGTAAGGGACGTACTCGTGAGAGTGTATGTTTGTATTTGCACTGGAGATAGTTAGTGATTCAGACTAATATCTGCGCAGCATGCAATCCAATTCGATGCTCTTCCAAATGGTAATTATCAAGATGCCCAGGGGTGTGACTATGATATGTGCGGCACGTGTAACTAGTGCATTTACAGACATGCGTTTTTAGTTTTTTCTCTTTATTGTAGATTGCTCTGACGTCCAGGATACGTGCGTTCCTGTTAGGCCATAGGCACTTCGCTCTGAACGCCTCTTTCAAGGGCAAACGCCTTCTGTGCCCACACAGGGAGGGTTTGAGCCCTTCCTGAGACAGCAGGAGTTGTGACTAATGGGAAACAGGTTGATTGTGCAAAAACTGGGGTCTCACAGTTGGTG
>NC_133579.1:31462705-31555205 GCF_964106895.1 Numenius arquata
TAAAATGCCAGTAAAACTGCAGAATGCCTTGGCTGTATTTTGGTTTCATCAGAGGACATGGTGCAATTGACTTGGGTAGTACCAAGTTTTCACCCTCCGAATTTATGATGGTCTGTAAAAGATAAAGGCAATTTTAAACGTTATAGCTGTCTATACGCAGTTATTTTCTTCAGTAGGTTTTGAAAATTTGTGAGAAATGGTCAATTGTTTGACATTCAATGTTGTTTGTTCAGCAGCCTTTTGTATTTCAAGCATATCTTTTAATACTGAACCTTAACAAGAAAGGCAGTACTTCCCATGTAGTGCTACGTGGACTGGATGAACTGTCATATCATTTATTGATTCCATATCCAGTTATCTCACTGAGATGTCGTTTATAAAAACTGCTGATAGTGATTGGGGAGAAGGGAGGGGGAAAAAAAAGAAGAGAAAAAGCTGTTCTAACTAGAAGTATAGTATCTGAAATACTGGGAAGCCATCATGTCTGTGCAGAGCTGCAGTTATTTACCATTCCTCTATCTTAAACATATACCTTACGTTGCCCTGATTTGGGGATTTTGTTTGTTGCTTTTAACATTTTTTGGGGTCAGATTTTTTTTATTTTTTTAACAATTCATTGAATAGTAGCGTACATTACAGGAGATTTTGAATTTATATCACCAACTGATTCAGAATAGGCTTCTCAACATGGGTTTGAATCCAGTAACGAAAGCATTTGATTTTACTATAGTAATTATTATAACACCTTCAAGTCATGATATACCAGCTATTTCAGGAGAGCTGTAAGAAGACTTGTACTGAGCAGTAACTGAGTAAACTTCCCTAACAGCAGGGAGTGGGGGGGCTAGATTTTGCTGGATTGTTCATTATTTTTCTCCCCTCCTGTCCCCTCCACTCTGGATGACAATACATGGTTGGTTTATGCTTTGAAGCATGAGTATATTTATCCTTTTTGAGACTTAATGGTGCTGGTTAAAGATGTTACTACCCCATCTGCTCACTACCAATTCTGCCTGGTGGGACAGTTCATACAAATTCCTCCCCGTTTGCTGTAGAAAAAATGGTTTCGTCAATGAGAGCCCATCAATGTAAAGAGTTTAATCTGGCTGAATTTGCTGAATAGAAGTTTTACTGTTTATATCTTAACTAATTAATTTCATTAATGGTCTTTTGTAAGTGACTTGCCAAGATGTTGTTCCCCATTTGAAACTGTTTAGTTACATTTTGCTTTATTAGACAGTGATTTGTGATTTTTGGAATCATTGAGTGGTGTTGATTTTCTAAGGTCATAAAGCTTAGATAAGAGGTTTTTTGAGAAGAATAGTTGATTTTCACATATATCATTGCTGGTCTCACAATAAATACATTGGAGCAGATCTTCAAATGTACTCATGAAATTACAGGCACAATTGAGGAGATCTTACCATCCCTCGAATGCAAATCTCTGCTTTCTTGTTCTGTGTGATGGTTTTTGCTTAATGCTGTGCTGGCTTCATCTGAGCCAAAGAGACTGAGTTATATAGGGGTTAATCATGGCATAAAGGTTTTCTAGGCGCTGTTCTGTGTTGTAGGGTGTACTCTATGTGTGTGTACATATCAGTGATTTGCTGTTGGTCTTTGAATGCTAGTAGTATCTTCCACTTCCCTTCCCAGCTGTATTTATCCCTTTTTTCAGGAAACAGTTCCAGAAGCAGCTCATATGGTTAAACATTTAGACGTAATCCTTCCCATCTTCTTGGATTGCCCTTCTTTTGTGGTGATTAAACGTTGTACCTTATTTCGATAGGCTAATTTTTCTCAAGGCAGACATTAAATCTTGAGAAATCTCCTGTGTGTGTTTTAGGGCCCAAATGCAACAGAAAACATGTTTCTGCTGGATTTATGAATAACGTGAATGGAGTGCCTTAGGACACCTGAGGTGCTTGGAAGAGACTCTGATTTTGCTTGTATAGGGCCAAAATGCCTAGAGGAGAGAGACAGAGGAGAATGTGTGCTGATAGTAGAGCCTGTTAGTCCCCTCGTAACGGGAATTAAATTGGCCAAAAACTACATTAAGAGTAGAACAACAGGATCTTACTGTGACTGTTTTCCCCTTTCCCCATTCAAGAATTTTATTAGCGTCTCTACATCTGATGACATATCTTAATACCCGCAGCTTGGGACTGAATTGCTGTCCTTCGGCACTGCACTACCGGTGGTGTGTCTTCTCTGAGAACAGACTATTCATAGTCATGTTATTGCAGCCATGATGATGGGTCTTGGACATACAAGGAGGTGCAGACATACCTTCCAGCTCAGTCCCTTCACTTCAGCCTGAGAGGAGAGCTTGCTCACTCTTCCAGTGGTATCATCTAGTCTAATAAAAGGCATCATCTCTCTCTGCAGTTTTTTTTTTCTCTCCATAATGGGTTTGGATTTTTCTGGTGGTCCCTCCTATTCCTTCAACATTCACTCTTTTCCCAGTAGAATTTACAATGTCTTGGAAGATGTACTTAAAAGATGAACATAGGTTGAATAATTCCTCTAGGAATATTAATACATGCCTCCTTACCTCGTGACAGTTGGAAGCAACCAGAGTTGCTGTACTCAGAATATTGCCCTAAGTATCAGGGCAGCACACTTTGACATGGGTTGATCTTTTCTTTTTTTGTTTTTAAAATAAAGGAAAGGTAAGCTTATTATGTTACATGTCAATGGTGATTAATGAAATACACTGTTCTAAATTCATAAAGCACTGAAATTATTTAACTTGCTTTGCTTTAAAAATAAATATTCAATAAGTTGTATTTTGTTTCACTTGAAACACTTGCTATTACATGCTTTTGAAAATGTAAATAAATACAAGGATCATAAGATAAAATTTCACCATTTATAGCAAACAATCAATGCATTGCTATTGTAAAAAGTATTGCTTTTTTTTTTTTTTAATGTTTGCCAAATGAATGACTGCATTTTTGATATTTTTTAGCCTGCGCTGGCTCAGAGAGATATTCCTTTTCCAGTATTAACAGCATCTAACACTGTTCATTTTTCTGGCGTATACTAGAGAGCATGCAAAGCAAGCCGGATTCCTGGGGAAGAACAATGTCTTAAACATTTGCTTTATCTGTTCATTCCAGTAGATGGCTACAGTTCACTACCAAATTGTGTCTATAATAGATTTTTTACAGTAAGTAAATCAGAAGATGAAGGTTGAATTACTATAAATGAGTTGACCTGTACATTTTTCTTATTTCATGTGCTTAGTCATGCACTATTCAGTATTTTTCTATGTACACCTTTTTCAAGCTACAGAAAAATGTTATAATACTTTTTTTTCCCTGTTAGTCAAGGTTTTATAGTAAGAGTGACTCTTATCTCTGTTGCAGTTTTCTAGTATTTCTAATTGTGCGTGATTAGAAGAATGCTTATACTATCCAAACACCAAAGGAACTGAATCGCTGAAAAGCTGTATGTTTTATAGAAAGTGCACACTTTCAGAGTCTCACCATTCTTTTTATTTTGTTCCTGGGTTTAGGCATTTTAAATGGAAACTGGCCGTTTATCACTTGCTTTTGCCAAGTTGACTTCAGCTTTTATAGAAGCAGATGTTTTCTAGGAAGCCTTTTCAGTGTTATGCATGAAGCGGTGACTTTAACACATACAAAACTATGTTTACCCTTGCATTTCATTTATGTTGTACTTTCCAAGGTTTCATTACTCTGAATTCCCATCCAGGTCTTTCTGTTTTTAAACCTCATTTGCATACAACTAAGTTGATACAAAGGAATTTCTTTTAAGCCCCTGAAAAAGCAGCTTGCTTCTGAAAAGCTACTCATTAGCAGTTCGCAGAGTGGAATTCTTTCAAAGGTACATTACTCGTTTGTACTGTATGAAGTAGCTCACAGTACAACATTGAAATATTAGGTATGCCTTTTGACTTTCTCAGATCGAGTGATTCTGAATTCATCATGTAAACTAGTGAATATTTTGCTTTAATTTTCAATGAGAAGGAAGTGTTGAAACTGACTTTTATTTGTACTCATATTTGCTGGTAAATGCTACTACCGTATCGCTTTAATTTTATCATATTACTTTCATTTTTGCCTTACAACAGCTACAAGCTGAGCGCAGCAATTTAAGGTGCAGATTTTTGTTATTTTACAAATGAAAGGGCCATTTTTTGCATTAACTGCTATGCTGTGCTATTGCAATTTTAGGTCCCTTTGCAATCAACTGCCAATTTATATAGCTGGCTACAACTGCTTAATCTATTATTAATAAGCAGTGCTACTGAGCTCTACAAATGATAAAAATGGTACCAGTTTTATACAGGAATTTCATTTTCATATCTAAACTACATACAATAACTTTATTCTCTACCATGAAGATAAATGTCTTAATTATTTATAAATTCTGTATATTTTATGGTATCGATTTAAGGATTCATTCATTATCCCTGAAATATATTGAGAGGCCTTAGCTGTAACTAAAATATTTTTCATTTACCCATTTAGTTACAGTGTCATAGTCTTAAGGGCCAAAATTTAATTTGTTTACAAAATAGTTTTACAGTTTAATACTGGGTTGAGTATTCCAGAAAATAAATGAATGCAGTGTTGTTCTTAAGTTCTAAAATTGAGTATTTTGGATTATGTGTGTAAAATCTCAGCTTCCTTGTATGTTTAGATTTTTATTTTAGCCACACGATTCATTAAAGGAGTTCGTCCTCTGAGAGGAAAATGTATTTGACCCCATCTCAAGAGGATATACAACAAGTTCACAGATTTTAATAAGGTAAATGACGTTTGTTCTGTCCCCTCCGGTGTTTGTGGAACCGGGATGTACCCAGTACTGGGTCCTTACACCGTGGAAATACATCGGCTGCCCTGGAGAGCACCTGGCTGTGTTTAGGACATCTCAGCCATGAGAAAGATTGTACCTGGAGGGCAATTATGGTCAGGACAAGGGATGAGCAATAATAAGTCCCTGGAGTGCTTTAATGGGCTGTGGAAAGGAAAAGGGGGTGGGCGGGTACGGAAAAGGATAGAAATTTCTAAGGTAACAATTGTGCCCCTAAGAATGGGACTGTGAGATGCTAAACAGTATTTACTTAGGATGTATTTCTAGTCATGTAAACTTATGTCTAATCACATATTTAAATTTCTTGGAAACCCCTTCAGAATTTGTTTACCTAATTATTTAGGAAGAATTTAGAGATTTATTAAGCGTGTTCATTGTTGTTTTTGTGTATTATGCTTCCTAGATTAAGCATTTCCACAAACGATTCGCTAGCCACAGTGAATTGGACGTTATTATTTTTTTTCCCCCCTTTCTGGGGTTTAATTTGAGCTGAGTTGTTATGTCTCCCTTTTCCATAGTCTTAGATTATTTAATCACACACCACGTGCACGAATGTGAGAAGTTCAGTTTAAATGGAAGGATGCAGAGGCATAGAGCGTCGGGACTGAAAAATCCTGTATTTCTTTTGGAGTGACTTGGTACAGGGGCACGGGACTGTTAATAGACCAGGGATGCCGTGCTGTCATTTTCTTTCCCTGCCTGGTATGAAATCCAGGTGCTCCCAGCTCTTGGCAGTGGCACGCGTGGCCATGGTCCTCGCGCCTCCGCGGGACAACGACCAAGCGTTACACTCCTGGGATTTTTATTTTGGTTTTTGGCTTCCCTCATCTGTTTAAGGCTGGCACTCGGGGCTGCCTTTCCTTGTACTTTGCCCAATGGGTTTCCCGGCGCTGGCGGCCGCTGCCTGCGCCTCTGCCTGCGCTGTGGCCCGGAGGTCGGGCAGGGGGCCGGGGTCGGCGGTGCCCCTCCGTCCTTAGCCGCTAGGGAGAGTCGGAGGGAGAGGCTCAAATTAATTTTCCACTTTCCCTCTGAAAGCGCTGGTTTAACTTCACCTCCAGCAGCAGCGCTTGTGTGTTATAAATAGATTCAAACATTACCAAGGCATTTATCTTTATGATCTTTAGAAGGATTTAAAGGTAAAACGTGGAACCTTTTATAAGTTAAAAATGAATTCTTTCTGGGCAGATTGTGTATTTACTTGTAATATTGCTAACACATCTAGTTAATGGTAAACTTATTTGCATAATTTTGATAGTAAGTGCATCATACCTGTCTGGTAAAGAGGTAAACATTTTTAATCTGATAGGGGCTGAAAAACAGCAGCTTGTCTTTATCTAATTATTTCCTTAAAGGTTGTTCAGCAAATGTCATGTATTTTACTAACAGTATGCTTGCTTGGAACAAGACAAGATATTTACATTACAGTGAATCAAGAATCACAGTAAAAGTGCAATTGTCTTTAAAATGCATTTTGATAGTTAAGTGAGTTTAGATTCGGTATGGTGGTGTGCCATAATATTTAACAAAATAGTAAATGTCTCTTTCAAGGATGCCACAAACAAAATTACACCGTTTCCTTTTAGTTACTGATCTGAGGAGCTTATATTTAAATGAGATAAGTAGTAGATATAACAAAGTTTTGAATTCTGTCCTTCCACATGGGGAGTTAAAAAAAAAAATTGTAACAAGTATATTAGGGTGGCTGACATCAGGTCTACATTATATGTTTGTGTGCCTGGGGTGCTCTCATAAAAGAATAAAGCAGAGCTTTATACTGTTATAGTGTGCACTAAATTTGTGTTCAACATCCATAAATAAAATATTCAAGTCTTTCTGAAGAAAAACTATTGTTTTGAGATATTTTCAGACCAAAAAATGTGACACTATTGCGAAGAGTAGAGGATTTCTTTTGTTTTTGCTTTTATTTTTTAACAATCATCATAGTTGCTGCATACCTTCCTTGTTGCCTTTGCCTATCTGGCAGTATGGAATATACAAAGGAGGTTCTTTTTGTAAAACGTATTTTAAAAAAATCAAAGAGAAAACAACCCGTTTATGCAGCAGTATGTTTTGGTTCTGAATAAGCAAACTGTATGCCTAATGATTTCATAAGAATTTAATATTGTGTGTTTTACAGATGGAAAAATGTTGATAAATTTAGGTTAATTTCAACTCTATTTATGGAACTACTTATGCATTTTTTAAAAGAAACAGAGTCTTCTTAAATTATATATAACTTGAAAAAGGGTCTGTTGTTTATTTTATTTTAAATATTAGATTGTCCCTGAATGAGGCAGAAAGAGTATTATGTAGAACACTACTTATGGAAACAGCAAACTAGTAAATCTATGCTGCACTAAAGTAAAATGTTACATTATTCTGATAATATTTGACTTTTGCACAATATTTAAATGAACATTAGTATAAATAGGAATGCTTAACTAAAACACAAGTTCATCGTGTCGGCTAATGCATTACTCTTGTATATTTGTACATGAGTGAACAATTATTCTAAAAAGTTTATACATGTGTTCCAGTGACAAAAGTTGTATTAAAACAAACTGTTCCGATAGTGGTGACAGAAGACATGGTTGATGGTTGTGTTTGAGAAGTAAATGGGCAAAATATCTGTGGATCTTTTAATGATTACAGTTCTTGATAGCTTTCATAAGAGTGCACATAATTTGTGACAACTCTAATAAAAAAACGTGGCAGCAAAACTTTCTGAGTTAGCGGCAAAGTAAATGGGGCAGGTTTTGCATTTTGAACAGAAATCTTATGAACTGTGATTGAATTTGTCGTGAAAGTGTGTCAGAATTAATAAAGTATTTACGTGCAAGGTTGCTGGGCTTTGCAGACTGGTTAGGGCTGAGGATTGGTTAACATGAAAAGTCATTTCTGTGCATTTGGTACTAGACAGCAAAGGACAAATGTACTTCTGTGCATTTCAGATCATAATGCCATTTCTCATTTCAAACCATTTTTGTCAGGACACCAGGCAAAACAATGATGCTTTGAGGACGTAATTAAAGATATTGTTCAAAGAACAACTTTCTGCATATTTGAATTATTACTGTCATCAAAATCATACAAATATGGAAATATGATTGCCAGAAGCACATAAATCAATGATCAGCATGGCCTCAAAATCCAATAAATATGTAGAGTTAAATACTTTAAAATGCAAATTGCATCTGATAATTTGCATATGGTAGAATTTAAAGGAAATTTTGTTGCTTAACAACCTCTAAGGTAGCAGTTAGGGCTATGGGTAAACATAGATTTTTTTATTCATCATTGGTCAAGTTGCAAGATTTGATAAATGATAGGAGACTGCTTTCCTTGGTTAAAATGACTGCATTCTTTACTGAATCCTGAAACTGCCTTGAAGTCATCTGAATAATTAAGAGTTAATTATTCTTCATCCATCTAAATCAGAAAAGGACAGATTTAGGGAAGGAATTTATAATTTTTGCCTCACGTCCTGTCATGTCGTAATGTGATAAACTAAACTGACTCCAAATAATATCTAGTGACCTTATAGTAATTACGCCTCACAAAACATTTTAGTTGAAATTTTTTAATTGCTTACATCGATTCCAGAAACTACATGTTAACAGACTCTGAAGTTTAATTGTGTTCAAAAGAAAGCAATATAAAATTCGTGTTCCATTACTATTCTAGTTTAGTTTTATCAGGGTAGATACTGTACGAGGTCTTTGACTTTTTCCCCCGTGATAGTGCCTCTCGCTTTTTTCCCTGTTTTGCTCTTTTTGTACGCAAGCTGTTAGTTGTAAAGGAGAATGAATATGTACATCAAGAATATAACTTTTTTAAGAAAAACTTTCTAAGTTTAACAAAACCAGTGATTTGTCAGCGGCATCCATCCAGTTTGCTTGCCTTTTTTGCAACTTGAAAAAAAATATACCCCTAAAATACGGGCAAAGAAAACCAGAATACTCTGGCATCTGTCTTCCTGCGAAAAGAAGGACAGTTTCAGAATTCAAAATTGAAGGCTGTTTATCTTTGCTAATTTCAAAGTAGAAAAATATTTTTTTCCAAGAAGAAGGGTTTACGAATGTTTACTGATCACAAGAGGAATTGTAATAAAGAAATCAATATGCATGATCCCTTTTCATGTAGTACAACAAGGTTACACTGTTAGGTTAAGTACAGGCTGCATTCCTTTTCAGAAAATCAATTTGCTGTATAGTGTGCAACAGCAAGTCTCTTCTGAAAGAGTCATTTTATGTTGTGCACACAGTAAATTCTATATTGACGCCTTCAAATAGTATTGACTGATTAAAAAAAAAAAAGAAGAAACACCAAGCAGAGTAACCTTAGAAGAGTATTATCATTTTCAAGTAATTGCTTTCTTGCTAATTATTTAATTTCTTTCTAAGAGACAAACTGATAAAACATATTCTTACATATCCTTTAAATTATTAATACTGTAAAACTGGTGTTGTGGCATTATTCTCAAAATCTTTTAAAATATTATTTTCATAATAGCAACAGAATACCGTATGTGATTCCAAATACTGTAGTTTTTTCACAGACTTATTTACTGAATTCAGAGGGTGTATTTTGGGGGGCTATTGGGTTTTTTGTTTGTTTGTTTGTTTTGTTTATGGGTTGGTTTATTTTTGTTTTTACATTTATTTTAAGATCTGGTCATTCTTTGCAAAAAAAAAAAAAAAAGTAAGTCTTTTCAGTTGTTACAGTTGTGTACATTTAAACTGTGATTGAGCTTGCAAAGCAACACTGGGTTTTTGTAAAGATTATCTGTTACCTGCCTGGATTCCAAACAAAACAAGCAGTGCATAGAGAGGGAGGGGAAAAGTTAGTAACTGTACTCAACCTCCTCAGACATAACATGGCTTAAAAGCCAGTTTTTATAAGGGAAATATATGGAAAAGTGGTTTATTTTCAGTTCTTGTTTTCTCGGAACATAAAATTATGTCTTTTAAAATGCTTTGACCATTTTTGATGCAACTGTTCAATTGTAAAGACAATCTTTTGCTTTTTGTGTGTTTTTTACTGAACAGTTCTTGATGGACTCTGACTTTTCCTTTTATTTCTGTCAACCCAATTACAGTACATTAGAGTGCACCCTGATCCTACTTGTTTGCCTGTTATGCAGTGTATATGTTTAACTCATAAGCATGTTCATTTAGATATTTCAGTGTGATCATGCTGAATGTCTTGCAGCAACACATATTGATGTCTATAGAACATTAGATACTTCCAACCTTAGTTACTCATTCTAGAAACTGTAAAATGCAAATATATGGGGTTTTGATTACTTGCGAGCTGTCATATCCGAAAAATCTAATTTCACAATTTGTTGTTTCTCTTTCAAATCCAGCTGTTCATTGTTATGCCCTAAATAAATTCAGATTTTAATTGGAGAGAATTTCATTCATTAAAATTTGAATTACTTAGAAAAATACCTGGAATTTGAATTAGAAAACTGGCCAAACTGTGCATATATTTAGACTCAAAGTTAAAATACTGTTTGTTATGATTACATTTTACTAAAAAAAAAATAATATTCACCTTTTTAAGGCAGGCTGGCATTTAACATTTACTAGTATTAGAAAGACACTTATCTAATGATGTAGCTATTTCCCATGCTTTTTTTTTTTTTTTTTTTTGTAATTTTAAAAGATTTGCTTCCTTGCTAGGCTGGAAAGGAAGTGATTCAAAAGACTGGCTACATTTATTTTTTCTGGTCACAAAAATTCATATAGTGAGACTACTTTAGGTACATCTCATTGTTTAGAAACCCTGGGCTGCTGTTTGTTTGCAGCATTCTTGTTAGGGATCTGAATTGCCCAAACAACAATGTAAACCAAGCCAGGCATAGCAGCAGACAGAAAAATACATTCAACTAGTGGGATCATGGATTTGTTTGATTCAGGTAATTGAAAGTGTTTCATACTATTATTGCAACTTGAAGGCTTGTTTAAGTGTCTAGCTGTCAGTCAGTTTGGAAGGTGAAAAGTATTCGATTGTCACTCTGTCAGTCAATAGAGATGAGAACTGTCTGCCTAATGGATTTCTTTACGTAGATGTCTGCATGGAGGTAGAAGTAAAATCAATGTGTTGTCATGTGCAAGTACGCTGCATCAAACTGCCAGGTGAAATGCAACTGTATTTCTGTAACGTCTACATCCTTGTATTGTTTGTGGAAGACAGACAGATGCTCTCTGTATTTACAGGTAACAAACTCTGTGTGGTCACACATGAAGGTTTATTTCTGAACACTTTATAAATAGATTTATCTATTTCCACTTGTTCCAGAGGTGTTTTTTTTTCCCTTTTACTTGATCATATCAAGGATCAATACTCAAAAACCAAGATTCAACTTAGTAGGAAAAAATGTAGGTTGTTATTCCATGAGATTCAGAGCTCTAAGACTGTTTTCTTTTAAACCTAGGTTTCTGCATGTTTTCTGCTTGTCAGTGATGACTTCTATTGAGCTAACTATGTTTCCTGCTTGAGTTTTGGCTGTTAGGTTAACTACGTTTATTAGAGTGCGTGTTGACTTCCAATAGCAAAAGAGGTGATTTCTTGAATAACTGAAGACATGCAGCCACAGTCTTTCAAAACCATTGATGAAATGGGCATCAGTCTGCGACCCCCGTTCTTTCTCTAGGAGATGCTTACCCTACAAACTTCCACTGAGCAGGATCTGGTAGCAAAGTGGCATCTGGAAAATTATTACAATTATCTCTGAATGATAGTACCGATTCTTACAGTTCACACTAATTTCAGGCTCAATCCTATGTAAAATAGGTGCATTATGACAGTAGCCAGAGATCTTATTCAGAATTTTTTTCCTGTTAACTGATAGAAAACCACACATAAAGACATGATTCTTAGCCCCATTGAAGGTAGCAGGCTAAAATGAGAGATAGCAACTTCAGAAAAATGCTGATATAATCACATATTTCCTTTTGTGGTATCTGTATATGTGTGCTATTTTTGATAATTGAAATGTGTAGCTCTTAGCTGCTGCTGTAGGGGAAAAAGGAGAATGACTAAGAAGTAATTCCCAACTAAGGAACTCAACTGTGAGTAATGAAGACCGTAAGTAGCAGAGGCTGGTGGTAAAACAGAAGGTAGAACTTCAAAAGAAAGATCAGGATTTGGGGTTTGGTTATAATAATTTCAAGATTAAAAAAATGTTGTTGGGTGGAAGATAGCTCCTGAGAGGTAGAGGCAGGCAGGGCTGTGAATTATCAGCAACATTTTTTTATATTTCTTTTTTAATTTGAATGAGTAATTTCAGTTTTTGCAGTAAATGATGCAGGAATTCCACTGATGGCAGTCTCGTTTGTTCCCAGATCACTGTGTCTCCTGTTTAGGGATGATGGGGGAAAATGATGTGTGATACTTGTAACTGAAAAGTGTATTGTGTTTATGGAAATAGGCAGAATTAGGCACAAATTCATAAACTCAAGGCTGAAGGAAATACTGTGATCATCTAACCTGCTGTCCATCATAGAAATGGTTGTGTAATTTCACCTAAAGAGTAATGGTTTTGGCACTTTCTAATTTCTATACTTCGCTGCCCACATGCTATTTAACACTTGGTTTGTGTCGGTTCTTACAGAGGTTTTGGTTCTGGCTTTGTTTTATAGAACAAAGAGAAGATACTGTAAGTGTATAAAACACACATCAGCATTAGGATTTGAACCGTACCATGATTGTCTACCACTTTTGAGCTAAAGGTTCAATTAGAAGAGTTGGCAGCAGGAGGAGGTGATCTTCCGTGGACAGTTCTCTTGACAAAGGTATTTTTCTGTCCCATAGTTAATGTGTCAGATTACTTAGATATTTTCTGGCAGAGTCTATTGTTGCATGGATAAGAATTTATTTTGTTGAACTGAAGGTGCTTCCAACTTGTGCAATTAATTTGTTCATAAATGGTCTAATGAAAAAATAATAGTGGTGGAGTGTATAGAATCATTGAGTTATTCAGCAAAAGTAGCTGTGAGATGCTGAATACACA
The DNA here is from genome assembly GCF_964106895.1 of Numenius arquata. Taxonomy (NCBI): domain Eukaryota; kingdom Metazoa; phylum Chordata; class Aves; order Charadriiformes; family Scolopacidae; genus Numenius; species Numenius arquata. The sequence goes on from NC_133579.1 coordinate 31,475,568, forward strand.
ACCAAAAGGGTGCCTGTGTCTTGGGCTTCCAGAAGAAAGAAAGAGTATCCATTTTGTCTGTTTCCCATGAAGGTGTGCTCTTTGTGCTGTACAATGAAGTTAGGGAAAAATACAGAAAATGGTGATTTTTAGAAAGCCTTTGGTTGATTTAAATGGATTTATGAGAGATGTGGAAAGGTACCACAAAGGAACTCCTAATCTCCTTGCCTTAGCAGATATGAAAGTGTGATCTCTGATTCAGATACAGTTGAAAATTAAATTAGCAGCAAGAAAATACACAAATAGTGTAATATCAGATACTGAAACTGTGTGCCTGAGCATCAGTTACAGAGCTAGCATTATTAGCAGCAAGAAAATATACAAATAGTGTAATATCAGATACCGAAACTAGTTGAGCATGAGTTACAGAGCTAGCATTTACAGCATCAGTCTATTTTTATGACAGTACTGGATATTTCAAAAAATTAAATGCTTTGGTCTCTTTTCCTCTCAAGTACATTTGTGTTTCTTGTGCAGCTTTCTAAATTTCTCTCTTAAATGTTTTGTGTTCAGTAATCATGAAAATATTGCATGTGACAGAAAATGGCGGTTTTACAGATGATTTTGATTTTTGTTTTAACCTCCCCCCTGTAATCTCTAAAGCCACAAAACATAAAATTAACTTTTTAATTTGGTGGATTTCTTGGGACTTTTTTTGAACTTCTCTTTCCTCTGTTTTTTTCCTCCTGTATTAGCAGAGTGGTCTACTTAGTTCAGTTTTATGTCTCTTGGTTTTTCTTCCCTGCCGCCTCCCCAGACTAGAAGCTCGGTGTAGCATTCAAGAAGTTTTACCATGAATCATTATATAATAAATGGCTAATAGGAAAATTTATTTCTGAAAATTATTTAAAGTTGTATGAGAGCTGTGAATTTATACAGGCATGATTGCACAGAAAAGCTGGCAGTAGTCAGTGGGAGCAATAGTGTGATGTCAAATACGTGATCAAACATCTGAGTATCTGTTGAGCTCCCAGCAGCAAGAGAAGGATCCATTTTGTGTGTTTCCTGTGTAGAGAGGTGCTTTGTGTTCTCTAATAGTACTTCATTCTTGATATTAAAAGATAATGTATCTGTTCGTAGCGTTGCTCAGACAGTTTAATTACCACCTAAGTTCAGATATTATTCCTTGTCAGATCTTTAAAACTACAGTCTTCCAGAAGCTGAGATATCTGCCTGTTACGGGTTGCTGATAGCTTAGTCTGAGAAGTGTTTGTGCTTTACAGGAACAGAAACTGTATTCATTACAGGCAGCAGATGTTTAGCCAGACATTAGGAAAGGGAGGTGCATGTAGAATGTGGGCAGAAGGAATATAAGCCTTTCGGTGACTCACCACCGCTCTGACTTGGGAGGACTGCTGGCTCGACTCAGGGTCTGGTCAGGGTTTTGGTTTTTTAATGATGTATCTTGCCTTTGGTGATTCTTTTGTTGGTCATATTGCTGGAAAGATTTGCTGCATCTCTGAATACTGTTGTCTTCTTCTCCCCACCCAGGTGCCCAATATATAGTTTCCTGCAAAAGCAGTGAAGAGGAGAGTATTCGTGGCTGTTATCTTTAGGCTCCCAACCAAAGTATTTTGATTAAGCACTAAAGGCATAATATGAAGTCGGTGGAGAGACGTGGATCCCTCCCAAATCTAGGGTAGAGCAAGAGCTTGTCTTAGGCACGGGCAGAGAATGGGTCGGTGAAGCCAGTTCTTGCCATTGACTGCGGGGATCCCAGACAAATCAGCCTTCAAAGTCAGAGACAGCTATTGTGTGCTGAAAGGCAGGCAGGCAGGATGCCGTGGCCTTCACCCTTCCTCTCTCCCCGCAGTGACTGATTACAGATGTGTAACTAGGCTGTTGTTCCCCTCCCTGGGGAACCTGAGGCCGTGGGCTGTCCTCCCTTGCTTCCCTCTCTCCTTGTCAATCACATAGAGAATTTGCAAGCAGTATTGATTGGAGGCTTGAAGGTTTTTCTTGAGTGAATCTCTAGCTGCTAAGCTTGATAGCTCATCTTTGGCCTGTTAAAAGAAGCCCCTCTCTGCTATTCCAGTTGACTGTCACCTGTCGTAGCGCCATAGTCTGGATTTGTTCCTATGTAGAGAAAGTGAAATGTTTTGTAGGAGATGCTGGAAAAATCTTGTGGGTAGAAATTGGCTTTTTCGCTTTCCTCTTGTTTCCTCTGTTGGAATAATTCCAAAGAAAATGCATTGGTCATGCAAGTGTCTTTGCATCGCTCTTGGTGAGATTGATTTGGCATTAAAATCTATTTTGTGTAGCTCACTGATGTTTCTTGTCTCTGTATGAACGTAGAGTTCTTGGAGGCATAACATCTTTAAATCTTTCCACTTGTTCTTTAGGCCATATTGTGCTCTAAAAGAAAAATTCAGGATTCAGATTCAGTTCCGCTTCTATTAAGGGCAAAAATACCTTGTTATTAACTTATGAAGGTAAATCAAAAGTCAAAGATAGTTCAAAGGTGGTTAAGATCTGCAAGAAATTGTTACAAAATCTGTTGAACTTTTAACAGCTCTGCATTTTGTCAGGTGGATATTCACTTTGAAAGATGTTTCTTGCAGGAACAGCTTGTGGGTGATTTTTTTCTTGAGGTATTGGCAGATGAGCTCTGGCAATTTTAAGAGGTTTGCAGCCCCCATCAGTAAATTGGTAGAAGCAAACTTGTGCCAGCTGAAGTGCAGTTGTTTACAATCCATCATATTAACTTAAAGCACCACTGACTTCAGTTTAAGTGAATATGTAGGACTGTAAAGTCAGTCCTTCTGTCAAGTTTGGTATATGGACAGTAGGCTCTTTTATGGGGATGCAGCAAATACTTGGGACTGGTAGGCTCTTATTCTCACAAAAATCACTATAAATCAATAGCCAGTTTCCTTGGGCTCCTGTTCTATCTGCGTGTTCCTTCCTCTGCAGTGGCATGGAGATGGCCATTGTAGACTGTCGTGCTTATTAGACTTCTCTGTTTCATTGTTAATTTAGGAGACAGGTTTGTTGCACTCTTAGCAAATCTGTGGATGACAGCAACTTCAGGGGAGCTGTCTGTGCGCTGGAGGCAGGGCTGCTATTGAGTGGGACCTACTCAGGGTGGACAAGTGAGCTGATAGGAACATCTCAAGGTTCAAAGAAAGGCAAATGCAAAATCCTGTGTTTAGGAAGGAACAAACCACACATCGGGACTGTATGGGTGCTGACTTGCTAGAAAGCAGCTTTGCAGAAAAAGGCCCTGTGCTTCTGGTTGAGGACAGGTTGAACATGAATCAGCGGTATGCCCTGGCAAGAAAGAAGGCCACTTGCATGCTGGGCTGTGTCGGCAAAAGCATAACCAGAAGGATGTGGAAAGTGATTGTTCCCATCTAGCTGTCATTTGAGATCACATCTGGAATACTGTGTCCAGTTTTGGGCTCCCTGGTAAAAGGAAGACTTTAATAAACCGTAACAAGTCTGGTAGAGGGCCACCAGGCTGGTTCCAAGCTGGCCTCGGGCTTCTTGAGTGATCTGCACAGAGAAGCTGAGGGAGCTGGACTTGTTCAGATTTGAGAAGAGAGCGCTGTCTGCAACCACCAATGTGGAGTATAGAGAAGACAGAGCTGAACTCTTCTTGGAGGCGCACAGGTGAGCCCTGGGAAGCAGGACTGCAGGCGCACTTGTTCAGTGCACTGAGGCTACAGAGGTATTTCCTAGCTACCGATCTATCCACTTCCTTTTCCATGTGTCCTAGCCATGCCTGCTAGTACTGAGAGTGGTTAAGGCTGGAATTGCGTTCATCATCTGTCCACTAGAAGATGGCAAGACCAGTCCATTCCTGTTTCTACTCTCCTTATTTCTCCTAGTGTTGTAGTTTGACTTGCTTTATAGTATTTTTCATAGAAGAGAAAGTTACTAAACTCCTCAGTAATACTTGGTAGAAAAACATTCTTCTTTGATACGTCTTTCCTTCCCAGCCTGACTGGGAGAAGTCCAACTGTTTTCATATCCTTCAGAATGAGAAATGAACAACTGCTGCATCTATCCATGTGAATTAGGAACAGCTGGCAATTGGTAGGAGGAGAAAGATATTCTGGGCAGATTGTGAAGCAGATGAAGAGCTCCATGGACAATTGTTCAAGGAGAGAAAAAAGTAAGAGGTGGTAAGGAATTCCTAGTAAACAAGAGTGCTTGCTTCCTTCCATGTCTCTGCACTTAGTTGTGTCACAGTCTGTAGCTCCTTCTCCAGTAATATCCTTCTGGATTTATAGGCAGTGTTTTTGACTGTTTCTTTTTTTTTTTTTTAAGTTTGGATAAAAACTTTATTCCTGCACTGGAGATAACTCATAGCAGCAATATTCCTTCTTTCATTGTAAAATCTGATACTATGGGTCAGTTTATATTTTTTCTTTCTTGAAATATCAGTTCTGGTTTTAACCATGTTATTTAATACTTGATTATTGACTCTTTACAGGACTGTGGCTGTATAATTTTTTTTTTTTAATATATTTCTTCATTATTCATAACAATACAAATGTTACTGAGTGACAAGTTCTCCATGGACCTCTAACTTTCCATTGAGGTCCATTGAAAGATCATGTCTCACTTTCAGAAAAGTTGGAAATAAGCTTCATTTTTAGGGCAAACCTTTGTTCTTCATTTCTTTTGTATATCTTTGGTGTTTCTCTTAGGAGGTCTCTTTGTACATGCTCAAGATGAAGAGACTTCTTAGTTATCTAGAAGTAACTAAGCTCTTCAATAAGTTGTGACAGTTATTTGTAGCGTATAGTCCCTACTGTAAAGGTGGATATGTCTAAATTGAGGCTGTCAAAAGGGATTGTGAATTGCATTTCGCAGTGCTATAAGAACATGTAGACAAGTCTCTCTGAAGACCTCAGTACTGGTATTACATGGAACTGCTGAGCTGCTTGCTGAGGCTCCCTATACCTACATCATTTATTAAAACATTACTACTTATTTATGTTCTGATGCTAAAGTAAATGCCCATTTTGTTTTGTAGATTTTACAGGCTTTTTCTTTGGTACTTAGCTCTTTCATACCACTCTGCTTCATTCTCCAATGACTGGGGTGTCTCTGAATGTAGAAAGGATGGCTGAAGGTAGTAAAGGCTTGGTTTGCTTTGTGTTAACTGTAGCTGTCTGACTGCAGGGGAATATTCTGTAGCTTTACATACTTATTCAGCTCACCTACTTGTTCCCTTGGGATTTTCCTAAATTGGATGAGCTGGAGCTGAATTTATGTATGTTGCTCATACGTACATAATGTGGTAAATATACCATGCTGCTCAACATACTGTTGAGATTTTGAATTCTTGCAGCAGTTCAGCAAATCTGAGTAGTGGGAAGGTCTTATTTCTACCAAAATACTCAGTTCCTACATCAAGATGTTTCAGGTACAGATTCTGAAGCGTTTTACCAAATTAGTAAATGCTACTACCTTCATTGCGTAGATATGGAAACTGTACAGGAAGAAATGACTTGCCTAGTCTCTTGGACACTGAGAATGGAACCTGAATTTCTTCTTCTCGTTCCTTATTCACTGAATGATACGATTTTCCTTAAATAGTAATTTTTTCCCCAAAGTTTTATAAATAATTTGGATAGCCTACTAAATATGCATGCTCTAAAGTACTCAAACAGTTCCTTTTCATCTGGCACAGCATGGAGCTAGCAGTTTTATCCTTAATCTACCCACAAAATATGTGACTACTGTGTTCAATTTGTACAGGGGCCTATTCTTAGACTGCATTATAGTTTATGAAAAATTGTTGGCGTTATTTCATGGAATTAATCACTTGTAGGGGGAAAAAAAAAGGGCAAGTAAAAAGGTTCTGAATGTTACTTACACTGTACCAGTTCATTCAAGGACTTCTGACTTTCTGCTTCATCAAGAAAACCGAAATCAAGTATATTCAGCTACACAAAAATGCAAAAAAAACTTTTTTTTTTTTTTTTTTTTTAAATAGTGCCTTCAGTGGCTTATCTGAGTCTTAGGTTTCTTTCTGTTTTCTCAAAACAGAGATATTTCATAGATAAACAGAGAATTTTCATAGGTATGGATAGGTATATTAAATACTTTTTCTTTAGTTTCAGATGGATTTTCTCTGCCCTCATGATTGTGAAGTTGACTTGTCAATTCTGTGCGTAGTGGTTATATTATAAAATTGGATTTTGTTTTTGTTTGTGAAATAGACTGGGGAAAATGAGTCCATGGTCTAAATTCCAGTTGTAATCCAGGCTGAGAGCGCAGCCTTTCTTCTGTGTGTCTGCAGACCCTGTTCTCTAATGGCTGTGTGCAGGTAATTCCTTGTCTCCACAGGGTGCAGGTGAAGGATGGGCTGCTGCACACCAACAGGCATCCTTGCAGGGGCAGTTATTGTGAGCTGGGACTTGTTAACAGAATGACCGTGTATTCTTTGTGGATAAGGTGGTTCCTTTTCCTGGTGGGAAATCCAAAGATTGCCACCTGCCTCAAACCTCAGGATCATACTGTGTATGTAGGCTTAGACAAGTAGCTACCAATGATGGTTTCAGGCTTCCTATAAATTTACGAATAGCTGTGGTTGGTGACTTACTGTGTCTGACCTGCTGGATTAGTCTGAGCTCTCAGTGTAGAAGAGGGTAAGTTGAGTAATAAAATTCTTGATTTGAACACTTCAGTGCAAGTCGTCAGATTTGCCTTTGTGCTTTTTTTGGGAAAAAAAAAAAAAAGTCTTCAAGGACTGGAGGGAGGTGCAGTGTTTCTCATTGCCGCCAAATTGCAGGTTGTATCTTTTGATACGTTGCTTCTGTGACAGAATTACAAAAGGAAACATAAAGAAACTGATCCAATCTGTTCTGAGGCCTTGGAAAGCTCTTGGATATTTATTATCCACCACATTCTAAAGAAAAACAAAACATCAAAGGGCTGTTTCTTGTTTTGATCTTAATTTAAATATCACTGCATTTTGCATTCACCTTTGTACATATGATCCATAACTATTTACGTAATATTTAATAATTGCATGCAGAGGCTGAAATGTTACTTGCAGTATGTAATTCAAATATTTACACAGGAAGTCAATCTTTTGACCCGTGTTTTATAGGAACTATCAATGTGGTGGTTTTTTCATTTGGTAGAACCTTATCTCATATTTTACAGGTAGGCTTATTAACACAGAGAGATTGGTGCATATGGATTTGGAATTACATATTTTTAATTGCACATCTTCTTTTCAAACCTTTTGACCTGGTCTTTTTAAGAGTGGCCTGATGCTTTATGTTGTAAGGGCTGTGGCCAGATTCTCCCATTTCCTTTTTTTTTTTTTTGCAACCCCACTTCTACTGTTGAGTTTTGCCTTCTGCAGCCAGTAGATACCTAGTTGTTCTGTGAGGTGTCCATCTAGATGTGGTCCCCAGCCTGTCTCTTGTGGAGCTGGTAAGGGAGGTGAGAAATGCAAAAGCCACATGATTTAGGGAGTTAAAATATCCTCTGGGACACAGAGAAGCAAGGACAGGTTCCGTTGTGGAAAAAGGAGTGGATAAGACAGGGCTTCTTGCAGAGAAGGGAAGAAAAAAGAAGTGGTGGCCGAAAAAACTTTTTGACTTAAACAATCTTCTTAGTTCTGAAGTCAATTGTACTTTACCTTTGCATGTTTGACTATTTATGAGTTTGGTTTTGTTTTTTTTAAACAAGGTTATAACACAACAGCTAAAGAAACTCTTTTTTTTTTGCTGTTTTTTTTTTTTTTTCTCCTTTATTTCTTTCTATTGAGCAAAGGTTCTCTGTGGATTGGTTCTTAATGTAGTGTTGACACCTCAACTGGTCACTGTAGTCAACTTTCTATATCTTTGGCTGCCATGAGAACCTGCTGGATTCTCAGATTCTTATGACACACTATGACCTTTAGCCACTTTGAGCTGAAGGCTGTGGATCAACTTGATTGTTTTGTTTAAAACTGAAAATGAATTGCCATGACAGACTGGGCTTCTTAACCCATGCTATTTCAGTATCTAGTGATAACAGTGGAGGTTTCAGATGAAGATGCAAGAAGCCACCTATTCTTTGGTTGGTTAGAGTTTGGGATAAACTCTGGAACATGATATTTCATAGATCTTGGAAAATTATTAGAGCTCTGGATATTTTTGTTACCCCATATAAATGTCTAATCCTTTTTCCAGCCTTGCTAAGTCCTCAGCCTTAATGACATTTTGTAGCAGTTAGTTCCACTGTCTAATTATGAATTGTATGATAGAGTATTGCCTATTTATAATGTTTAAATTTCATTGGAAGTCCCTCGTGTTAAGAGCTGGAGAGAACAGAAGCTTTCCTTACTTTTCTGCCTTAAGGGCCTTGTGACTAATCTGTTCGTTTCAGGGATTTGCCTCATAGAGGAGAAACCCAACTGCACAATATTCAACTTAGAGTTTCTGAGAGGTTTTTGCAGGCTAATTACAAAGCCATTGTAATGAGCCTTGAGACTCCAATGTCATTGATCTTTTACATTTGAGAAAATTTGGTCCTAAGATTTTGGTCAACAGCAGATGAAATTTTCTTTTCAGAATAAAAGTGCTAAAAGTTTCAGTTCAGTGCTAAAAGTTGCTGCGCTCAGGTAGAGTGCTGGACTTGAGGAGATCCCTGTGATAAAAACAGTGACAAATCAATGGAGGGCTTCTCCTTGACACGGATTTCAGAGGTTGCTCAAGTGCAGTGAATATGCAGTGTCACGGCCCAAGTCAATGAAGTGTGTGTGAGTTTGGGCACATGCATCTTGCTGAAAGCATGGTCACAGAAATGCTAATTAACTTATCGTGAATCTTTACTTTTTTTCAAATTTTTCTAAAATATGAGCCCAGTTTAGACAGACCTAATTTTACTGTAAAAAGTCTTACAGTTCTCCTAAACTTTTAATCTAATTTTGTGGTTCTCTTTTTCTTGGTGTATTTCTTCCACTTTATCAGGGTTCATTTCAGGATATTTTGTTTCTATTGACTTTTCAACTGCTGCTACTCACAAGTTACTTAAAGAGACTGTCCTTTGAACAAAGAGCATCTAGATGAGAGTACTATTGATATACTGACAACTCAGAACATACCACTGTCTCACTAGAAGATACACTTATACGTTTCCACAGAGTAGGTCTCTCCATGTGCTCTGTGTGACATTCAGACAGTTAGAAGAATACTCGTCCCAAGATGCTGGAGAACAGTGAGTATATCATCACAAATCTCATCATCTCATGTCTAAGTCAACAAAATGTCAACAAAATTGAGATGGATAATTTATTTATGTCTGCTTCTCAGTGAAGATAAAAGCACGTAAAACCACTTCTTAAACTAGGTCAGTAGAAGGCACAGATCATTGTAAAATCAAAGCACATTTAAAGTTTCTCCATCATTCACATCCCTGCCCAGTGCATGGATGGTTGCAGTTGCTAAAATAAGTTCCTTCAATGAGTGACTGTACTTCTTTCTTAGAGATTACGGATATCCTTTCGTCCTCTCTGGAGATATATGCAGTGCCGTGTTGGGCCCTAGACTGCCTTATGTGTCTTTACTTGCTATGTGACAAGGTTTGATTTCATGTCTACTGGGTTGCTGTGTCTAACACCTTACTAGGCAAGATTATAAACTTTTGAACTAATTCTGCTCCTATGACATGGAGTAAATCAAGTTGGAACCGGTCATTTTTTTACTGAGAAAAAAATACCTTGACAGTTCTTCAGACTAAGTAATAGAAGAGAATCACCTTTTATTTGTTTGTATTCTAAATATTCCTTAATGTAGATAAAATAATGCAGTTGTCAAGGTGAATTTCGACGATTGGTATGGTCTCTAGCAGACTGGCTGTGTATTTAGCTTGTGATCTGAACTTCTTATATGGGCTAAAGGTTTGTAATGTTTACCTGTTAGTGGTGGGAAGGTGGAACAGGGCCTCTGAGGCACTCTACAGCCTGCAGACCAAATATTAACATGCCACGTGACTTGCTATGGCTCACAACCCTCTCCTGTTACCCTCATCTTTGGAGACTTCTCAGCTGTCCTCTGATCACTGCCTGTCCTCAGGGTCATGTGGTGGATGCAGGGCCTCGCAGGCTGGATAAGGACTTTGCATATTTAAAAACATCATGTATTTATCTCCTAATATTAATAATTTCTCTTGATTTGCTTATAATTAATTAAGAATAATTTTAGTTTTGTATGTAGGCCAAATGCCTCCTCTTTTGTTACTTGCACTTTCAATTCACATTGACTGGGTCATGCCAGATGAGGTAACCCAAGGGTGTTTGAACATACTCTTGGCTGTTAGACACTGGAGAAAATAGTACACATTTCAAAATCTATGTCAAGTTTTAATCGCATCAGCTGCCAGGGAAGAAGCAAACGTTAATAAAAATAAATATTGTCTGGTAGTGGAAATAAGGAAGTAAAAAAACCAAAATCCCTTTTGCTTAGAATTTTTTCCGTGTCGTTGTTGAGTACTACTGAAAAAAACCCAACATAGTCTGCAGACAGTATTTGCTAGTACAGTCTCAGAACTACTTTAACCTTCAGCCAAACATTGTCCTGCTGTTTTAACCTTCCAAGACAGACAAGGATATGTAACTCCTATAATGTAGTGCCCTTTCCGATATTCTAAAACAGGTGAGAAACAAAAAGGGGGAAAAAGCTCCATACCTGGCCTGTGCAAATATAAAATGAGCTTTGTTGTCTGCTATTTTGGGGGATGACATTAAAAGATGTACACACTAATAAAACACTATGGTATTATATAATATTCTATAGTATGACAGTCATTCCTAGGTTTCAACATCGTATTTACCTGAGGGAGTAGGAGGGCTGTATATGTCAATTTTCTGATGCTAGTGTGCCTGTTTTTCTGTCGGATGGTGTGCTTTATCCCTCCATATATCTGCTGTTGGTCAAACTGCTGTGTTCCCACACCACCCCAAAGCCTGGAATAACTTTAAAAGCCTTTAATGAATGTCTGTAAATTCAAATTTTCTCATTTTGTTGTTGTCGAGCACAAAAAAAAAATATTTTTTTTTTCTCCTTATTGTTAGAGGTTAAGCAGTTGTTTGTGTGGGGTTCTTTTGCTTTGGCTGACACTTTTTTTAATAGTCTTTGAAGATATGCTTCGCTTTAAGAAGACTGACCACAAGAGAAACTTGGGTTTGTTGAATATGTCAGTGCTCAATCTACTAATTTTCTTTGTGAAAACTTAATAGTAACCAGGTGCTTTGATACATTGAAGACATAGGTTTTGATTTTATATTAGTCACTTGATAACACAGTACACACCGCTAACCAATTTGTAGCATTAGGCAAAAAAGAACATATATTTTTATTATGAAAAATAATTAAACCTAATAATACTATTGTGACTTATAATGTTATGAAAATGCCAGAGGGCTTTTTTTTTTTTTAAATAATATAATCATTCTTAGTATTTTTAGATGAGTTTCTGCCTATGTTGTGACAATAGTGTGCCCTGTATCTTGCACACATATAAAGTTCCATGGTTTTGAAGGGTAACAGCGTAAGTAAGTGACCTTCAAACAAACCAGGGGAAGGTAGGAACACTGGAAATCAGAGCCCAGCTGACAAGTGTGCTTCCGCAGTCTTGGACTGAAGTTTAAGAACTGTTGTGTTAAGATTTTTCTGCCTGGAGTTCAGACTATACTTCTCTGCTTAGAAGGCTAAGGTTTGCTTCTCTTTGATAAATGCATTTAAATGATACTCACTATAGTACATGTAAACTTCTCCTCTTGCTACTAGATATGTGTGTTATATCAAGTTTGATTTTAACTTGGAGGTGTCATGCAAACCTCTGTCCTTTAAAGCTAAAGTTGTAGAGGTTTGCTACAGCACTTAGTATTTACTAGGTGTACCTTGCGTGTACCCAAAATCTAGCTTCAAATACAAGTTAGTGTGTGTATAATTATTTTCAAATGTAGCTGTTATTTTAGAATTTTTTTCACTTACAACAGGCCTTTTGCAAAGTGCATTGAACTTTATGGTAATGAACTGTGCTGCAGTGACTTGGAGCTGGTTGAGCTTTTAGATTTTGTGTGAAAGGTTTTAGGAGCTTTACTGAAATAGAATCTCTAATTTATTGAATATAGTTTCTTTTCCCAGAGGATAAGAAAAAATGGTAATTCTTGGGGGGAGAGGAAGCAAGTGGACCTGGGAAAAAGATACTTAAAATAACATTTAGTTTTAATTTAATGCTATATGGTCCTAGTTTGCTTTTTTTCTGTAATGAGAATATAGAAAAGCTTGTATTCATGCACTCCATTTCTCCAAATTATACTTTAAAACTAGATCTAACAGTAGTGATTATGCCATACGTTTTCTTTTTCTTCTTTCAAATCTTACCCATTTTGTATTTGAAAGCCAAAACTGTCAGTGGTCTGTTTACTTTATCTCACTCATGTGCAATGGAAATAAGTGGCATTTGTGGAACACACAAACTATTTTTGCCTGAATGCTCCATTTATGATTTATAGCCAACATGTATCCCTGATTTTCTTTTGAGAATGATCTTTATTGTCTTTGTGTACTAACTCATTGCAGAAGCACTTGTCTATTTTGAGCTAAACCAGACCTCTTGTAAAAAGAATCAAATTATTTCATCATGTTGAAAATGAAAAGCTATAATTACTTGTAATTGGGCTTCAGAATTTTTGAAAATTGGGAAATTCTTTTCCAGAGGTTTAAGATCACTCCAAATCATAACCTGTGGAAAATAGGAAATAATTTTCTGTTCAATTTAAAAGCGATTTAATTTACACTTTTGACAGCTATTTTCCTTTGATATTTGGGTAGGGGAAACCATTCAGCTATGGTGGTTATTGCTAAAATCTTTTCTGAGATCCTTTATTCTATATGGTTCACAACTTTATTTTGATTTCTTTAAGCCCAAGCAGAATCTGCTGCAGTTTAAAGAAGTATGTACAGTCATTTTGGTCTGCTTGAATTTATTAAACAAGTGCCTACATTTTATTTATTTGTTTGTTTGTTTTGGTCTTTGTAGTTATTTTATACTGTTTTAACAAAAAGCACAATGCTCTTCTATGCTTTAGTCTTTGTATGTTTAAGCGCAAGCTGGAAAAACCTGATGTACGTTGCAGTTCAAGGTATTTTTTCTATAGACTTGTGAGGACCATGTAGTTGAAAACCAACTACTTCAGATCTCTGAACTAACTTGTTAGTATAATAATAATAACAAATGCTGCAAAGAACTTGCTGCCTGTTTACCTTTTTATGTCTCTTTTTTTAACAAAGCTGAGTAGGTAAGATGACTAGTGCAATATCACATTGTGTTCAGTTCAGCAAGCAGCCAAGAGAAATCTTCCAAAACCCTAATGCACTGGCAAAGGAGGTAACATCTAGAGTCAGCAGAGGGTGCAGGGGTTTATGGCCAAGGAGAAACTGAATATAAGCTGAAGTAGCAGGCGGGATCTAACAGCATGCGACTGGCAGCCAGAGGCTGGCCAGCTCATCAGCACCTTCACGCTTGAGGTTAAAACTGGGTTCTGAGTATGGAGAAGCCTTTTTCAGCGCTAACTGCGGGGTGGGGAGCAGGGAGAAGAGTGGGCACACAATTAGTTTGTGTGCAGGAGGATACATAAGGACAATTACATATGATGAAAGACGATGGTGGAAAGTATACCTTACTGCAAGCATTGGCTTTTCCTTCTTAATTTGGGACAATCACTTAGGTCAAGGCACATAACTGCTTGAGTTAAGCTTTCTGTAAGCATATTTAAAGTAATTGTGGGTCTTTTTAACATTTATCAGTTGTGGTAAGGGCTGATCTGTACAGGACATATGGGAAAGGTCAGTTATCTATAGTTACCTGCTTCTAGCACTCATGTCTAATGTGAAGGCAGGAGACCTGTAGAAGAGATGGGTATAAACACAGAAAGAAGCATCTTGCAGGGGGTAGACTAATAATATAGTTCTTACATACTAATTTCCATCAGTTGTCAATCTAAGAAAATATTTCTATATCCCAATGAAAGATTGAGGTCTGGAAAAGCGAAAAGATATGGCTGTGGACATCTAGCAAGCAATTGGTAGAGCTAAGAATAGAAACCAGCTTTCTGTGTTCCCGCCCAGTAGCCAGGATTATAAAACTTGAGGCAAGCTGGTATTCTCTTTCAGCGCTACTGCAATCCCAGAGGTATATTTTCTTGTAGTTACTGAGACCTAATCTTAAAAGAGCCTCTGACTTTCTATTGGAATCCATCTAAGTCCAGTGTGATGAACTTTTTTATAATCCAACTCATCAAATGGTTAAAAATACCACTTAAAAATAACCACAGATTCTTATAAGGGAAGCAGGTGGAATCTGCTAGAGGTAACAGAAAGTTGGACATCATATATTGGCATTATGCAGCCACCTGCATCATTCATTGACTGCCTGGCACTATGCAGCCATTTCATCATTCATTGACAGTTTGGTTTGTGTGATCGGACCTTTTGTGTATAAAACAATTATCCCAAACCAATATAGTTTCAGATTTAAATTGAACCAGAAGCCAAGTACACATCTGCATTTTTATTATTTTAAAATTTGAATAGCCCTTTGAAGAATTGGATCTCTTGATGGTAAGATACATTAATTTTCTTGTGAGATGGTTTTATTATGCAGAGTTTGTTTTTTTTTTTCTTCTTTTTTTTTTTTTTTCTTTTTGAAAGGACAGGATACCATGTTTTCCCAAGATTAGCAGTATTCTTAAAATTATTTTAGAGCTGTTATGACTAGAAGAGTTTTTCTAGATCTTTTTTGTTTGGCTTCTTGCCAACGGCTGCTGTGGAAAGTAAATCTTCATGCGAAGAAGTGTGTGTTCTTTTTGAAGGTTAACAAGGGCCTGCAGAGCGCAGCCTAAGCATCTGGCTCATGAGATTAAAAATCTTAGAAGGAAAGAGCTGTAGACCTCAGAGGATGAGTAACCACCTTAAAAAGAAGGTTAGGTGTGAACAGACAGCCTAAAAAATGGGGGAAAAAATTGATCAGTGGGAATAGTTGTCTCTTTTTAGTGAACAAGTAATGTAAGGTTCTAGTGAGAACTGATAAAAATCAGGCTTTCAGATTTGGCGAAGGGTATTAAAAAAAGTAATGAGAGGTCTAGCGGGTGATTACTCTGAAGGTTATACTAGGATAGATCTTATTAAATATTTTCATTACTGACCTTGCTACACACACACACAAAACAAAATTGTAGTTATGAAAACCTGCTGATGGGATAGCACTGGGAGACATTGTTAGTATGTCGGAGGGTTGGAATGCCACAAGAATTGCATTATATTGAGCTCTAGACTAGTAGAAATTGGATGGCATGTAATCAGAATGCGAGCTTGGTCACTTAGAGACCAACAAGGTTTTCAGATAACATTTGGGAGCTTGGTGGGTGGAGGGACTCCAGCAGGTTGTTGCTTCTTCAGCGGTCTCCATTGCAGACCTTAATTTAATGAGTTCACTCTTTCCTGTTTTGAGTTATTTCCTGATGAAGGCAGTCCCCTAGATGTCTGAGTCCTGACAGTTTATTAAAAATTAAACTGTCAGTCAGAAAATTTACTAGATCTATGTAATGGTTTATTTTTACATTTGTGATGAATATCCATAACATGATTTTATCCTTATAATTAGAAAAATTCTGAGGAAGTAAATACATGGGAATTTATTTAGGTTTGTTTGGGATTGTTTGTTTTGTTCCTTTTTTTTTCCCCTTTTGTCTTTATTTTTTTCTTCTGATCATACCAGAGAACATTAAACCACTATCCAATCAGTTAGTTAAACAGACATGTGACACTGTGTGACACAAATAATCTTTTGGACCATGTGGTGTTTGCTGTCTACATGAAAAGGATATCCTGAAATAATTTTCTTGACAGTGCTTCAGGGTTTGTTTGGAGGAGGATTCTATCTTTATACATACATATAAAAAACATAGGAAATTATCCGATATTGTTTCTGAAGTTCGAAGCTAGTATCAACCTCATAAATACATTATCTGATACACCTAATATCCTGTGTATGGAACTGTAGTGGCATGAGTTTCCCAATACAGTAAAAGGGAATCTGATACAGCACCAGGGATGTGAATTTGTGCCCAGATTCTCGTAATGATGCAGATGCTGTGCTGGAGTGTGGTTACACAAAAAGGCTATGACTGTTTGCATGATTAATTCTCTTTTTTTTTTCTATTGCTAAAGAGGTATTGGAAGGAGCATTCTGCACTGTTAGGATATCTCTATGTCCCTGGAGAAGTTGGTATGAAATAGAGAAGTTCTGAGTTGTAATTTTGGAAGGATTCGTATATTATTATTATAATATCCCTATTTCTGGCATATTTTGCTTCCTATATTTACACGTGCATGCACGTCCCTTTGCTTAACAGCTTTTCTCTAGCTGATTCACCAGGCTGTGGGTGAGTATTTCAGTCCACATTCTGTTGTCCCCATGAAATCCTGACACTGCAGATTCCAACCATGTTGACTCTGGTCTTTTCAGCCCCTGTGCTCAACTCGTGCTCCAGCTGGTGGGAGAGCATCTCTTACCCCGCTAGCTGCCTGACTGTTTTCCCTCACCTCCAATGTGAATTCTTCCCTCCCAGCTCAGATCTTCACAGCCTGTGTGCCATGAGGGCTTTTCTCATGGACCACTGGACCTCCCACCCTCTCCCGAGTCTGTTGACTGATTTTTCCAGCATATGCTATGTGGGAAACATAGCGTAACGTCTCCTCCCACCTCTTCCTCTTTTCCTCCCTCTGGGTTCCCAGGGTGAGAAAATGCAGTCCTTCCCGTGGTGCTGGAGCAGCGTAATTGTCTTGGGTCACTGTTGCAAAGGGAAGAGGAGAGAATGGGCTGAAGGAGCAGGAAATCCCTGCCTGATCAGCCAGCCTCCCCTCTGCTGAGGGAATGGGGATGGGGAGTTTCTTAACTCCACTGTGATTCAGACTCCTGTGGTGAAAAGAGGGACATCTCTGGGAGCTGAAGGATGGCATTCAAAACTAGTAGTGGTCAAATCTAACCAGAGCTTTTTTTTTTTGATAATATAACAGAAAGCATTTAGCAAAAGCAGCTTTAAAGTATAGAAGCAAACCCACCACATTTTCTGAAGGGCTGGATTTAACAGAATTGCATCCCATACTTTTCCTCTCTACCTGTGGATCTTACTGTGGAAGGAAGGTTGTGTTGTATATTTTAGTATTTTCCCATGCAATTTGGAATAACTTTTAAAATCCTTTTATAGTTTGGTAGAGAAAATAGTGATTTTATGTATCTGTAATTCTGTGCTTTATCTATGAATTACTGTGCTGTTACTTAAAATCGTTTGCAGTAAGATAATTCAGACTTCTCTTCAAGTCAAGCCTAAGAAAATATCTGTAAATTAGTGCTAATGGTCAGTGAGGCTGGAAGAGAAACTCTTTCATGTTTGGAATTGACTGTAAGATTGAACTTACTGCAATTTATTGCAAAGTCAATATTCAGCTTAAAAATTAAAAAGGTTAATAATTATTAGGTTTTCAGAGGAAAGTACTAGTGTTATGACCTGCCTAACATCATACAGCTACAAAAATGCTATAAAATGATTTTTTAAGCTTATATTTATAGTGAGTAGATGGCTTATTCCTTCATCTCGCTACTTATGCATCCATGAACTGTTAATTAATACTTTTGCAGTAATTACAGAATATTTTAAATATACATTATTCTTCTGAATTTTAAAAGATCAGGAATTTTTTATTAATTTAAAAGGATAATAGGACTGACCCACACTTTCATCAACTCTTTAATAAAGAGGTGCTTTTTTAGATCATTTAAATTTTTACATTTTGATTGCAAGATATAATAAAAAGTCTCTTTTTTCATACTTTTTCCATTTATTCTTCTAAGCTGGGTCATCATTGTATCAAAAAAGGTCATTGTTCTCCATAAAAAGGTGAGTGATTGCCTGTGAGTATTGATACAAGGGGAACTTGCATCCTAACTCTTTTGACTCCTGGCATGCAATTTTCTTTATACAGAGAGCTGTGGTTTGTAAGATAAATTTTAATTCCAGTTAGCTTCTTCTTCTCTTCCACCACTTTGTTACACATCTGGGAATGTTTAACACAAATAAGATACCTCTTTGCAGTGGAGCTTCTCTCAGTGCTTCTTCATATGTGGCTGCTGTAGAGCAGGGAGAAACCAGAGTACAATTTTGTACTGAGCAATATGGTATGGAAAATTCAAAGGCTAGGTTTGTAAGCAGAGATAATACCTTATAATTGACCAGCTGATACAGTTGGAAAAGACACATAAGCTTTGGGCACTTCTAGCTCTTCCTTAGGTCTGAAGCAGAATTTGCAGCCTTCAAGCTTGACAGAAGTAGACATCAGTTGCGTTGGACTTTAATTGATTATGTTTATTAGAAGAATTGAGAGGAGAAGACGGTTGGTTCTTTTGGAGCAGGACAATGGTATTTAACCACAGAGACAGCAGCAAAGAGAAGTAAAAATCAACGGGCACAGAGACTTCCTGCGGGACAGCCAGCACATGTGTGATCTCAGCCTTCCAAAGCAGTGGGTCAGGTCACTGAAGACAAGCAGTACGCTGCTAGGGAGATGCCTTCATTGGGAGTAGGGAGGTTTTGGAAAGGCATAGAAAACAGAGAAATGGGTTAGAAATTGTAAATATTGTTAAAAAGACTAAGCTGTTGGCAGCAAATTTGAAAACCATAGAAAAAATCCCACGTATCAACAAAGCCTGCTCTAGATGGTTCTTTTAATCTTTAAAACACAAGTTCATTTTCATGTGATATAAAATATGTCTTCATATAATCTGCATGTGTATATAAGTAGTGTGTCTTGGCTTGTGCATGATGTGAAAAAGTATCTTTGGATTTCCTTACATTCCTATTTTTAATACAGGTTTTAATATTACCCCTCTTAGGGTTTTTTTTTTGTTTAAAAGCAGAGTAAACAAAGATAGCAGTGCATTTACTATACTTAAGAACTCCAAGTAATCAAGTAATAGCAAACTGAGTGGCTAGTTGTGGTGCACATAAAACTGTTTGTGTAATTAGTTTATTTTCCTGTGTTGTGGCCAGGTTGATTCACCACAAGTTATGCATGTTAAGAAATTTTATTAGAGTGCACAAATGTTGAAGCTGGAGGCACAGATGCTTGGTGAAAGGAACTGCTGGTCTATCCCTGGTTAAACGTGCCTCTCAGATTTGAGTAGGTGATTTCTAGTAAGCAGGTTTTTTATAAATCTCTCTTTGCGAGTTATTCACTCACATACGATACAAAGCATGACCCAGCTCACAGAACTGAATAGGTTATGCAAATATTTCCACAGGTTGTCTGCATCTAAGTAACTGTATCAATGTCAATGGCAGCACTCACCTGTTCCGCATTAATGTGTTTAAGGATATCCATGATTTTGGCTGCCTTGCACTGGTCACAGCTGTTTGACCTTTTCTTTCTGGTGGCCTGATGGTGAGAGTTGCTGAGCAGGACCTTCCTCCTGGCTGCAGTGAGAAGGGAAGGTGAGCCGTGTTTGATTAGAGCAGGTCTTTTGCTTTGATGCTGTATTATTGGCTACCTCATGTTTTTGCATAAAACTGTTTCTGCTCTTTGAGTTGCTTCCAGAGCACCTAATAAAGCACAACAAATAAGTGCAGCACGTTGTAGGAAGGAAGTGGAATAGTCTACCAAGGGCTATGTTTAATTTGGTGAGCTGAGAAACACTTTGTCATCCCAGTCAACTTTTGCTTTTGATTCCATGTTAAGGTTCAGAGACTTCTGATTCCCCTTTGTACCTCCTTTCTGTAGTAAAGTAAACCGTGTGCGAGGACTGGGAGGTGTAATGTGTTTTGACCATCTTCTTGATCTGTGCAAGTGAACAATAAAGGACTGACATATACCACAGTACAGATCGGCTACTCAGTCTAGACACCATTACTTAAGCTGGATGCAACACAATTAAGGGCATTGGATCACTTAAGATTACCTTTTCAGAGGAAAGTATACAGAATACAGTTAAGGAACACAATTGTTTGCAGTACTCCTACAAGTTCAGTTGTCTTCAAAGCATTTTACTTCCTTAAATCTATATATATTTTTAGTGTTAAGGGTTTGTGATGAGGATTTACAGATTATTTAGGCATATGAGTGTTTTTCTGAGATACCGTACAGGTATTCCAAGCAAATTTGGGATGAGAAAAAGTATTTTGTTTCTCTTCCCTCCATAGACGTTGTCCCCTCTTTGCCCTGATAAACTTCTGGGTGGTACGCTAGCTGCTATAATAGGCTACTGTGTTACATTTAACAGGTTCTTGAATTTACTACTAGCTGCATTTAAAGAATTTCTGTTTTAAAATTAAATTCTGTTTTAAAAATTGCAATCTCTTAAAATTAAGAATTTTATAACGTGGACTGGTTGTTTAAATGTTGTAGTTGATGGATCACTTAGAGATTCTTATGTTTTGCATGTTTGTTAGTGCTGTGAGTGGTGTAATTATAAAATTTTTTGAACCTCAGCTGTCAGCCAGTAGTAACCTGTAAATCTCAGTTCATTGTGCAGACTTACTGTATGGTTGCTGTTGCAAAAGTTGAGACTTGAGAGGGAGATGAACTGAGTATTTTAAGCAGAATTCAGCATGTATGAAACGTAATGTTTTTGGCAGATCCTGTGTTCTTACTCCAAACTTAAAAAGCCCCCAAACCCAAAAAACAAAACTCAAAGTACAAAGTCTAGGGGAAAAACTATCCCAGTTTATCTGGGATAACTATATCAGTGGGTTTTGAAAATATCCAAATATAGTAGTATTACATTTTACAGGTGGAAGCATATGTCAAGTGTAAAAACTTTTGATAATATCTCTACCTGCGATACTGAAGCACGGTGTCATCCAGATTTTATTCTGACATGGGTTGGGGCCGCCATTTCTGTATTTCCTGTGTTGCTTTCTTCCCTCCCCATTTTGAAAATTGGATTTGGTAGTGTTATTCTAAAATATCGTGGTGGAGGGATGTGTGTTAATATACATTAGGTGCAAAATTACGGAAGTAAAGGTAGATTAGCATTAGATAGATGGTAATGTATGCTTGCAGGTAACTAAATTCTGAGTTTATATTGAGCTCCATTTGTTTCTGAAGTATTTGAAATCTCTACACAATAAGAAATTTACAAAGCAAGTATTTTACCCAGTATGCCCTGATGTAATGTATGATGTGTTACAAGTGAAGTAGCAAGATGCATTTCCTAAATAGAAGGGAAAAGCGCTTACAGTTTTTTGTGATATCTCACAAGTTACAAAGTAAAAACCGTTTCACTGTTCCTAGGACTCTAACTCCTCCCTGGACCTCTGTAGTCTCATAAAAGGTCTGTAGAGCAAAGCAAAGCATTTGTCGAGGCACGCTTCTGCTAGCTCTGATTTAACAGGGGCAGATAGCGGCCACAGCTGTAATCTGGTACTCTGAGCTTCGTTATGGCCTAACGACCGGGGTACCAGCCTGTTACAGGCCCTGGTGTGAACTTTTGTGGTTTCCTTCATGTAGCACATCATCTCCCGTCACCTGCGCTAGCTACACTTGCGTGTCAGTACAGACAAGCTGTTTGACACATAACTGAAGGCAAAAAGACATTGTACTGGAAAATGTGTCGGCTCCACCCAGCTGCTAATTTTTTTTTCTAGTCTTTATTAATGCTCTAGCACTTCCTAGTTTATGAGAGGAGTTCTTGTGAACGCCGCAAAGGAGGGGTGCTGCTTGCTCTCACGCCTGGCTGCAGTGTCAGCCAGTGCTTCCCGTATCAGGCTGTCTGCCTCTGCGCCTTGAAATTCAGCACGGTGCAGCCAGGGCTCTGCAGACCTGGATGCAATTCATCTGAGCAGTCAGACACAGAGAAATGCCTTATAAGTTTGCTGCGTTCTTCTGATTTCTGTAAATCCATGTCTGGATTCCATTATCACGTAATTGCAGTTGGACATAAGATCCCCCTAGAAAACAGTTCTGGCCAAACCAGAGTATTAGAAATGGTCTACTGCTACGGACTTGAATGTGTTTCAGTACTGGCAAACCAGTGGAGAAAGAGATTTGTCTGCACATATAGCTAAGAGCCAAGGACTTTTTGGTCATGAGCGGTTAAGATTTTGTATAGTCTCTCTGTGCCCCAGGTTCACTTTCCTTGGGCAAATTACTAAAGTCAGCAATTTCAAACTTGGGAGACTGGAGTTAGGTGTTGACAGCCATCTTTAAGTACCTAAATAAGTGGTCTCATTTTAAGAGGTCCTGAGCACACAATTCTTTCTGACTTCAAAAGAAGCTGCAAATGCTGTGTCCACTTTGATTAATTGAAAGGCTGACCATCAAAGTGAAATTATGTTGCCAAGCTAAAGGAAAAGAAATAAAGACTTAGCACACTGTATAAATCAATCGCAGATCAGAGTTTACTGGGTATAAAATGTACAGCATCTTATGTGCCCTTTTGTACTTTCTGAATCTCACTGGGCCCAAAACTACAACAGAAAACCCCTCACGGTTTGTGAAATATGGTAATGCCCAGAAACATTTGCCAGTTTAGCCACTGAAAAATAGATATGGCTGCTCAAAATTTATACTGTTAGCTAGGGCCTTAGGTGAAAGGAAAACAAAATTTTAAAATGCTTATTTTTTTTCATTCGAAGGTAATGTCTTAAATCCTTGAGAGATGAACAGCCTACTACCTTCCCCTACTTTGATCGATCTGTCTTTGAGGCGTGATTTACACCTTATTATAGTACTTCAGGTTACGGCCTCTGTTCCTGAAAGTTTTGTGGAGATAGGTGTCTGGGGAGGGAAAAAAAAAAAAAAAACAAAAAACCTGATAAGTTCCCTGATGGAAGGAAAGGCTTGTGCGTGTCTATTGGTCGTGTTTGCCAGTCCTTGCAACAGAGACAATGCTCTGTGCAATGGAAACTTCAGCTGGGGATTGAATAACTCATGAGACAAAATCACAGGAAGACAGAATTTGCTAATGCGACTGTTTTTAGAATTATGGTTTTCTTTCGGACTCAGTTTGCCAGCTCTTACATCCTTATCATGTTTTCTGGGTTATCAGCACATTCAGGCAAATCCGAGTGCCAGGTTTAAACATGGCATTTGTGTTACAGCTACATATTTGGCATAGACAGACTAGTGCAGACTGAGGAATCAGCAGTGCTCTTACTCAAAATTACCATAAATTTGGCTCAAAATGAATGTTCAGTAATGAGTAATGGAAGATAACAGTTTCTAGCACAAGTGTATCACCTTCCTCGTCTTAGCAGCTCCTTATCACCACCAGCTGAATACTGATCTGCAGCGATGCCTCTGATGCATCTCCTAGTGACAGAGGCTGCTGCCACTGGTGTCTGTGGGTGGGGAAACAGGAATCGCTTCAGTCCTTTCCTGCCTGGCCTTCAGCATCGGGAAGGTGTGTGTGAATTTGGAAATCTCTCTCTTTTATCTTCATTCTCTCCAATACTTCTGTATACAGCTGAAGGCTAGGTGATAAATTTTTGTCATGGCTCTTTTATATTGCTGGAGTGCACTACTGTTATCTGATAAGATTAGTAAGTCAAGCAGCATGAATGATTATTAAAAATAATTGTTTGTTTATATAAATATGACAGCAAAATAGGTTACTCACACAGGCCGAGTGACCCAATTATTCAGGTTTTGAACGTGTAGAGAAGATGTGCTATGTTGCTGCACTTCAAGGAGAGAAAACCTTTTATTCTGTGTTGAACTGCTGAGCAAGTTTATTTCTTTTTGCAGTGCTAGTATCCCAACGATGGGGAACAACTGGAGAGTTTGTTGATATTATAAATCGGTCATATTTTTGTCCCTAGAAAAGAGACCTGTTTTAATGCCCTTAATAAGTGACCGTTTTCTGTGGTGACTGCTGGTCTATCCAGATCTTCCTGTCTGAAAGTTTAATCAGATATGAGGGAAGCGATACCACTAGGTCTCAACCTCAGTCTTCCATTGCTCCTACTAGACATTTTCAGCTGCTTGCTTTAAAGCTGGGTCTTGGGGCTTCCATTAGGATTGCTGCAGCCTTTATCTTAACCCTTATGCAAAACCATGTGTTAGAATAATATGAACAGCTTCAAAAGAATCATTAGCTCTTCTAAATTTCTCTGAAAGACTTGGTTTAAATAGGAAACTGGCCAAACTGGGACAACTGATGTTCCCACAACTCAGTTGAGTGTTTTGGCTGACTGTGGTCTTTGTAGTTTAGCCATTTGGTTAAAAAAAACCCACCAACCTACCAAAAAAACCCTAAAATCAAACCCAGAACAGCAACAACAAACACCCAGAAAAGCAGAAGAACCAATGCGATTAATCTGAACATCGATATTTTGGTAGTTTCTTCCTCTGCCTGCACCTTTAGCCATAGCTGAATAACAGTCTACTACCACAGAGCAGAGGTCTGTAAAACCAGGGCTTCCTCCTGCTGCTTCCTGCTGAGCAGGAGCAAACACAGACTGTACTTTGCTGTTAAGTTGTGCGTAGCCCAACTTTATGTGTATCTCCCCTGACAGACCTTTATTGTGCACCTCGGGGTCAGCCACTGGACGCTGCTTTTTTTCAGGTTGAGAAACTGATCCCTGTAGTCAGATTTAAAAGAACAGGCTACTGCCCAGTTCGCATAAAGCAACTCCAGCCCTAAGGGAGGCCAGCTTCTAGACTGAGATCTCCAAGCAATGTTTCGTTACTCCTCATTTCCTCCAGAAATCTAGCTGAACGACAAGTAAGCTGTTAAAAAATATTTTATCAACATTTTCTTTAAAGAATGTTGATTTACCCAAAATAAAACATTCTCAGGAAGTGCAAACTTCTGACTTGTTTCCTTCCTTCTTACCTGACAAATTTTCAGGGACTTCACAACAGCTTTCTTGATCAAATTTTTCTGAGTTCACAGTCCCCAGCGCCTCTGCTTTGCTGTGCCACTGAAACAGGAGCCTGGCAGCAATGGGTACTGGCAGGAGACCTCGCCTTCCTAGCAGGAACATCCTCAAAAGTTCTTCTGGGGAAATGGGGGAACTGGATCTTATGTGATGGATCCTACAAGGGATTCTTCTTTTCTGGGGATGAATTTCACTGCAGCTCATCCGGCTAGTAAACACGTGGCTGTAAAATAAGATCCATGGTTTAGAGACTTCAAATGTAAGGGTTATTCAAACGTCCCATGAAGCCACAGAATCTCCCAGAACTGCAGTACTCACCTGCTCCCTTTTCATTTAGGAAAGGTGTATGTGCGCGTACATGTATTTTTATGTATCTTGCTCAGTGGGATGGTACTGTTCTTTCTAGGGAAACTTTTTGGACACTACAGAAGTTACTACGTGGAGTTAAATTTTAGAGATCTTAGTGGTAACTGAAGTAATTCTGATATAAAAGCTGTACGTAAACCGATATTGTTTTTTTCAAGACATTGAAGAGATGTGCAAAGAAAATTATGCTTGGGGTTGCACTGTTTTTTTGTGTTTGTGTGTGCAAAAAGCATATGCAGTTGGCTAGTTTTGGGTTTTGCTGTTAGATGTCTTGCATATGTTGATGCTGACCTTCCTTCACCTTGAAGGCAAGCTGATGTAGGCCTCAGAAATTCTGGGACCCACTCACAATATTCCGTTGAATTGACAGATATGTTTTTAAAACAAGATTTTTTTTTTCTCATTGCAATAAATATTAAGAAAATCAAACCAGTAACACTTAAAAATTTCATGTCCGTGGAGTTTCTAATGTTTCAATTATGTGAATTTTCCGCTAAGCCACAGGTAGACTAAGATAAGCAAGACTTTCTCTTAATTTTTTTTAAATACCTGTAGATAAGCATTCAGACTAGTTTCATACTTAATTAGAATTCCTACCAAATTTTATTTTGTTACCATTTTAAATAATTGTTGATCTTGTATTTCCTCTTTACATGCAAAAATAAATGTGACCCTTTCTCAGGGCTTAGCCTGTTTCCCCATATTTGGAATTATATAGAGTTTGTCGTCTTCTGTAGGGAGTTAGCCCTGTAGAATCCAGTGTTCTTGCTCTAGCAAAATTGCAGGATTTGGGGGTTGGGGAACCTAAAAAAAAAAAAATAAATCCCAACCTCAAAACAAAAAAACCCATAGCAAGATCTATAAAAAGTATATGGCTCTTCTCTGTATAATTGCCCCACTAGTTTTTCACATATTTTAAGAGGGCTTTAATTATTTAGAATTTATATGACATTTTACAATTGCTGTTATTTTATACTCTGAAAAACTGGTTACTTTCATGTCTGAAATCACAGAGAAATCATATGAACTAAATATTACATTCTTGCCATTGCTTTTATGCATAGCATGTTTAGCATCTAACTAAAATCCGAGCAGAAAGCTCATCTTGAAAGAGACTACTTAATTAAAAATTAAACGATGAATTAAAACTTAAATTATGCAAAACTAATAAGCTACGTTACCAAAACCAACAATTAATATGCTGCAATATACGGAAAGAAAGTGCTAACGTTTTTACTTTTGTTTCATGTTTGCATTGCAGTCTGCATAGTCTGCTATTTTGGAATTCCTCATCTTGAAGCATTCGGCATATCTGAATTAAAATATAAATCAGTGATTTTTAGCTTTGTGAGTTTGCAAAACTCATCAGAGATCAAAACTGATAATGTAAAGGAATCTGTTATAAAGTGGGAAGAATCCAATTATTTTTCAATTAATGCAATATCACTTCTGTATATAAGATTCAAATCAGTGCATCGCATCACCTTGTGCAAATCGATAGAGTAAAAATGAACTCGTTGACAAAAATTACAATTTAACCTATTGCTCTAATTCCATAGTACAAAAGGTTTATTTTTTACCAAAATTGTCTTCAACTAATTGCAAATGCTGAGATTCTGCATACAGTATTTCTGTGTGCATATGTTTACAGAGACCAGACTAAGCACACCTTTAAATTCTGTGTTTAGCTTAGCATTTTAAAGGAGGTGTTCCATATGTCCCTGTATCAGAGGCACAGAAAAACATTTCCTTAGCAGATGTAGGGATGTGCACCTATACTTCTAAAATACCCGAATACTAAACATGCTGTAAAATACTATATGCTTTACTGTAGCACAAGCACAGGAAGACATTGCTGGTAGTATCTGCTGGTGTTTTTCATAATTATATTCTTCAAACTGAGTAAAGCTTAGGTGGCTGAAGAAAAGGAATTAGAGAATTAAAGAAAATTCCATCTGATTAAGTTAATTATGAAGCTTGAATCTAATACTTTATTATTGCTGTATACTGGAAAGTGGAACTACCTTCACATTTGCATTTTCTTACATTTTAGTATTACATAAAATAATACTAGCTTTAAATTTTTCATATCAAATATCTTCAGCACCTATCTGTATTTTTCTCTCAGGTCCTGCAATTTAGCCTTTGTAGCTATGTAAGTAGTTGTTTCTCTGGCACTATAATTTAAAAGTTTACATTAAAAATAAAATCAATACTGGGATAAAAGCATGAAGAGTACAGCTAAAATAATTTATAATAGCTCTATTGGTGATGGAAATCTAAGGAATGAATATTGTGTATAATAAAGGCAATTAACTGGGCTTCTTATAAGGAAAAATATTGCTCTTGGTGTGGGGGATGGAAGGAGGAGATCATGGAAGCAGTTACAACTCTAATTTTCTGGGTTGAGCTATGTTAGCCCTGGCATAAATTGCAGCAGCCTAGAGGTACATGTGCCATCAGAGGATTGCATTCTGCCCTGACATCCTTGTGAATGTGTCGGAGAGGTGTGGGGGAGAGAGAGCAAAGGCACTGGTGTGTCTGCTGGGGGTTTGCACTCACTGGGAGGTCTCAAATTTCCTCAGTCGTCTTCTTGCATGTCAAAGACGGGCTTTGGTTGATTTGCACCACTTAAAGTCCAGTGAAGCCAGTTGCAGTAGGAAAACTGGTATGGTATTTAACCTGAGTGATTTTTCTCACTTCTGCGTTTATCGGGTAAAAGTTCTCTCCTCAACAAAATGAAGTGTTTAATCTACTATCACAAAGAGTGAAACCTGAATAAAGATTGACTTGGATATAATCTTTCTAACTACTCTTGATGGACATCTTAAGATTCAGCTTAATTTAATTGAAATCTTAAACTCTATCTTTTTGGGAAGCTCTTTTCTTTTATGTCCATGGTTAAGTGAGCAAGGCAATGACATGCTCCCTTAACAACTGTTCGGGAATCATCGGGCTGATTGACTAATGTTTCTGCCCTTTTTATGCGCTTCTGATGTCCCATCATGGCTTTCTCCTTTCCGTGCATGTAAGTGGATTTATCTGAATGATAATAAGCCAGATGGTTAGGTGGTAGGCCAGGTATTTTGAAGGTAAGCATATTCTTTGTCATAGAGCCATGTTAGCCAGGAGCTCTGCACCACATTTCAAATCCTTCAGCCATCTCCCCAGGAGGTGGCAGCTGTAGAAGCCTAATGGATATCATCACCTTCAACTGTCAGCTCCTTTTTTCCTGTCTGTCATGACTGTTTACTTCTGATCATACCAGTTGACATTTATGTGTCACAATAGAAAACGGAACCAGTGCAGGAGTAAAGGCGACACTGGTTTTGCGGTTACTTCTTGTATCACAACAGGCAGCTGGCAACTCATTAACACCATGTGGAGTGTCAAGCATATAGTACATTAAATAAAATTAATGCCTACAGGCGCTGTATATAAGGAGATGGCCATAACAGACAATGAAATCACATGAATGGTTGAAACAGGAATAGTAGAGGCGACAGATATTTAAAAAAAAAAAAAAAGGTGGGGGGAGGGATGAGTCTGTAGTCCAAGGTACATGAGCATGTCAGGCCTTTGACTGTCGTTCCTTGTCATTTTTATATTTAGCTGCTGAAGAAGGACACGTGGCACAGAAGAGTTGTGCCTGGAATTCGGCGACTTACTGGAGTCTGTGTGCTTGATAGCAAAGGTAGCGTTAAGATCCTCAAAGTTAACCACCCACCTTCTCTTGAGCCATTATTCAACAGTGAGCAGGAGCACGGAAGAATTAGATCCAGCTGTGGTGATCCAGAGAGGGGATGTTAGCTTGAGTACAATCCCGGGAGTGATGAATAAAAAAGTGCTTTTCTTCATAAGCAGCTAACATGGCTTTATGTAAAGTGATCTCTGAGTCCTTTACTCACCTTATCCAGAGTGATAAGCCTTCTTTTGTACTAGATGGCCTGCATGGGCCATTTGCCATATACTTTGCTGTATTTGCAAATGCTTTTCTCTAGCTTCTGTCTCGTGCCAGTGAATGGTTTGGCTAAGCCATGGCCCTAATTTTGGCAGATAAAACAACCTGGGATATGTGTATGGTTAAACAATTTGCTATAATATGAGACATTTCATCTCAAATAACCTCAAAATTAAAGAAAGGGTTGTACACAGATAAAACTTTTTTGACAAAAACCACTAATCAATAATTTCAAATAAATTAATTTTCTATTGCAGAATTTTAAAACATAAATTAACATTAGGATCTTCTTACTTGACAGAAATTTTAGATAATATTTGGATTTACCTACCTATATATTTTGGATGTATGGGCTCTGATTGTTCTATAGAATACTAAAATACTACTGTGCATTCCAGGGAGCATAGCAAATGATGTCTAGTGGAAATGACAGGTAGATTTTAGTACACAAAATGTCATTACCATCATAAATTTTATTGCTCACTGGACATCATAAAACACTGTATTTCCCTTTAATTTAAATAGGCAGACCCTGTAGACTGCAGATAAGATCTCTTCTTTGGACGCTGTGATTGCTAGTAGTACATGTTAGTTTATGTAAGTTCAACAGGCAAGAATTTACACAGCACATCAGTCTTTTATGCTGTTAAACTGATGGAAGCATGTTTAAAGAGAAAAAGAACAAAAAAATACCGATTTTTGTTACTTTAACAATCTGCTTTACAACTTCCCATAGGAAACAGGAAAAAAAAATATTAAAAGTTATTCATTGTCGTAATTAAACTGTTACCAAAAATTAATTGTGGACCAGTGTACTGTCTCATTAAAAAAAAAAAAAAAAGTACCTGCTTTGGTTTCATCTTTAGGCAGTTTATTTTATGCATTTATTGTTCGTTAATTAGAGTTCCTACATATTTGCCCTTCTTGCCTGATTGCCTTTGCCTTTTATAGCTTACAGTGAGCTTTCCTTGCCTTTGCATCTGAGATGAGCTGAGATAGCCACCTACAGTGATTGCGTCAGTTCCCTTCATAATTTTTATTAATCCTCACTGAGGTTTTTTTTTCCCCTAAAGAAACAGAGGTCTACCGTATTTCATTTAATTTTTTCTTTATCTTCTCAGGATCATCTGGCATTCTGGATGGTTTCTTATACCTGTTCTCTACTTCTTTAAGGTGGCTGGGGATGCTGGTTTGAGTGTGTGGCCCTGCTAGAGCCGTGCATACTGATAGAATAATGTTCTCTGACTTCTACGTGACAAAAAGGTCAGGTTTTCAAAGGCTGCAGGGCAATTGTGTTGACCCAACTATTGTCGTGGGCCGGCCAGCTTGCTGACAGCAGAGCAGTTGAAGTGATGTGCAGATGGCATAAGGGGCATTGCTGCCTTTCTGGTGTGGCTATTGAATTTGGGGGATCTGACGATGATGATGTAACTACTGTTTTATCTTCTTACGCTGTCAGAGAACCAAAGAATATCCACCAGTGTGTAATAAAGGGAAACAAGTGCATCATGTAGTTAAAACTTGTTAAAAACTCTTAACGTGTAACTTTTAAACATTTTCTGTATAGCTGGAAGAGGTAAAGCAGCTGTGTCCAGATGTGGTAACAAAACCACTGCAAATTTGGTAACGAAACTGAGATGTTTTAGTTTTCCATTTAAATAACATACTGAGAGAAAAATGTAATTGCACACGAGTGCTTGTTTATCTAGAAGGAGAACTGTGTAAGAATTAAAAGGCACAATTTTTTTTTTGTTAGATCAGATTACTTAATGTATTGCTCTATTTACTTTATTAAGAAATCAAAGGGGATACTTAATGAGTTTTGAGCAGTTTGTAAGCCTTTGTGTTCAAAATTTTATTGCATTGTACATGGACAATATTCTTTCATTCTGTGATAACGAAGAAAGGAAAACTCTTGCATCAAATAAAAAAAATTCTATAGACATATCTAAAAAGGAGAATATAAGATCATTATGTTCTTTGTTTTTTTTCATTTATCTGTACAGAATTGCCAAGGAACTGGTTGAGGTGATCTGTCTGTGACCTTTCTCTTTGCTCTGTACTCGGAGGAGTGTGCTGTAGTTACCACCTTCCCCTTGGACACACTGGGCAGCACAGACCCCATGCTGCTGTGACTTTATGTGACTTTAACTGGCAGAGGAGGCAGCAGACGAGGTTTCTAGCTGTAGGGAGAAGTGTGATGCTCAGCTGTTGGTCACCACAGGACCTTATTTCACTCTTCCTTTGCCTTACCGCTTTATTGGAGGCCAGCATTATGGGCAGTTTAGGCACAAGGTGGTAGCCCTCCATCTGAACGTGATCCATGGGGTTGCTACCTCTGCAGTGCTGGCCAGCACCGGGGAAGCCAGGCCGGCTGGGAGCTCCCCTGCCCGCTGGGGCCATCGCTGCCCCTGCCACCCCCCAGCCCTGCCTGGGGTACCCCAGCGGTGGCTCCAAGACCCAGAGATTGGTTGGCAGGAGCCTGAAGGGAGATGGCGCTGCCTTCTGCATGGCCGTGGCCTCACACATTGTCATCTTCTGCATTTGGATTTGCCATACCAACAGTCTTCTATGATTTTTCACTGGAATTCTTCTGCTAGAGATGTATATTTAGGAAGACATGGCTTGGTGGGCAGGGGAGGTGAGAGCCTCCCATCTGCCTCCCATAGTCTGCCTTCCCTGACATCAGACCTGGCAAAAGCCATGAGCATCCAGCAGTCACGCAAACATAAACATTCTGATTTGATTTGGAAGTAAATTTAGAATAGGAGTGTCTAATTTCAATAGCGAAGGTACAGATATCCCAGGAGCTGATTTATAAGCCAATAAAGTGCATAAGGCGACTTCCCCTACCCTCAGAAGGGCTCTCCTTGTGCTCAAATAGACAGCCATTTTGGAACGGGCTGCACGGGGAAGTGGTGGAATTGTCATCCCTACGGGTATTTAAAAGATGGGTACACATACTACTTAGCGATATGGTTTAGTGATGGTTTTTGTCAGTGTTGGGCTGATGGTTGGACTCGATCTGAAAGGTCCCTTCCAACCTAGACAATTCTACGGTTCTATGATTTCTTGCTAACCTGGAAGGGACTGTCATACTGTACTGCTTGTACCCAGGCTGAGAGCTGCAACCTGCTTCCTCGCTTGGTGGTAGCTCTGTAGCAAGGGGAGACCAACTGGAGAGGCAGTATCGGCATTGAAAGCATCCATCATGTGAGGGAGACATTTCTTCTTCCCCCCCAATATTTTCTGTTCATAAAAGATACAAGATACGTATGCTTCCTTCTTTGTTTTTTGGTAGGCGTATAGTATTTACTGTATTATTGTCTTGTTTTTCCGTTACTGTAGGGAAGATACTCTCATTTTACATTTTCTTTTGCTTATATAACTTTGATAAAACTATGACTCTAACGTTAAACTCCTGAGCAGATTTTTCTCATCCTACTGTCCTTGCTTCAGTTTATCTGGAGAAAGACCTCCACGGTTCAGTTTCTCTTTCTGTCCCTTGGTTCTGGTTGTCCATATAATCTTAGAAGAATAATTATTTCTAGTGATACTTTATCGAAAAGTGCTTGAAAAATGAGCCAATGTCAGACTTCTCATAGCTAGTTGCTTCATTAATTTGTTTAATATAACAAGTCAATTTATAAACATGTTTACTTAAATGCAGATGAAGATAAATGTTGAGTACAAATACATATAAGTATAAAAAGTTTGAAGATTCATTTAGTGAATGTGTCTTTCCATCCTTCCAGTCCATTGAATAAAAATGGAAATCAGTGTAACTAAATCCTACTGCTAAATGCAGTTTTACTTCTTTTTTTTCTTGCAGTAAGCACTGGAAGTGTGAAGGTACAAGATTTAAGTAGATTTTTGTTCTAAAAAGACATACTCTCTGTTTTGAGGAATACTTTTATTAAGCTAACTGTCGTATCCTTGACAATAAGCGTGCACATTTTAAAACCGTTTTGAAATAGAACATTTTGTAATTTAGTAATGAATAGCACTGTAGGGTGTTCCATACTCGCTTGATTCAATTTTAGGAAATGGGAGCTAACCGTGTTAGGTATTTCAAAGCACACAGTATTCTTTGGAGTTGCATAATATAAACCAGTGTCAGTAGTTTTTCTGAATGCCTGAATCTGTCCTTTTGAAGGCGTTTGCTATTTATTTCAAAATACGAGAGTTACCGCAGAGGCACCTGGGCTTGCGAGGAAGAAAAGGGATGCTGACACCTGGCAGATAGTTTCCTGGTGACATAACAGGGTCTAAAATATTGAGGTGGACAGTGCTTCTTTGAGGTACTGTGTACTCCATGCTGTGCTGCATGCTTTAAAGCTACGCCTGACTTTTGCCCGCGACAGCTATTGCGCTGTAAGCTATCGGAGACGCGTGTGGCTTCAGGTGTGCTCCCAAAGCCTGTAAAGAATCAAAGCATCTTGGCCGGTCGGCAGTCTGCCCGATGACCTTTTTCTCCTGTAGCTCGGTGATGGGTTATGAAGGGGAGAGCTGGTTACAGTCAGGACTGGGGGGACCTGCCGTGGCGTGACGGCAGGTTCAAATCAAACCCAATAGTTGCTTCTTGTACTTTCTTCCCATGTCCTGCCAGCTTGCTGTATGGCTGCCACAACGGTAACCCTGTGAGTGGCTTGATTGGTGAGGATTTACATGTGTGCTAATTAGAGTGGAATAAATGATTGGCTGTTTGCTGCATCGCCATAAAGGGTGCCCAGATGTACACACTACGTGAACATAATGTGCACGGGCATGGCGCATCAAAGTTTGTCAGCTGCATTACCTCAGCAGGCTTAGGGCCTGTCGGAGAGCATTTGCTGATAATCGTCCCCTATGATTTAGTGTCTGACTTGGTGAAAGTGAAGGACCTCAAAGTACTGC
This sequence comes from Numenius arquata, assembly GCF_964106895.1. Classification (NCBI taxonomy): domain Eukaryota; kingdom Metazoa; phylum Chordata; class Aves; order Charadriiformes; family Scolopacidae; genus Numenius; species Numenius arquata. Next base: position 31,509,725 of record NC_133579.1, read on the forward strand.
CTTGGCAAGGGAATTTCTCATCGTTTAACAAAAGTAATAAATGAGCTAAAATCTGTCGAACGAGCATGGAGGAAAAAAAAAATAAGTTTATGGCTATAAGCAAGCATTCTTAACTGAAGAATTCTGTGTGCTCAGAAATAGTTTGGAATATAACACTAACTAAGCATCAAATTAGCTGCTGCAATTAACAATAGACACTGAACAGAGTGTTTAATTATGCTTAATTTGTTGTGATACAGCACAAGTCTTCAGTTATGAAAATCCCCCAGATGCCCAAGTATCCCCTGTATAGCTAAAATGCACTAAACTTTGCACACTTGGTTAATTTAGCAAAGCAAATACAGAACATTGCTTTTAATTTTAAAAATTTGCTTTAGATGAAGGGAAAATAAATTTACTTTTAGGAGTGATCATTCTTTTCAATGTCTTTTAAAAAAAAATCTAGGCTATATCTTCTTTCATGAAAATACATAATTAAGACAAAATCCCACGTGTATCGTATTTATGCACAAAAATCGGTAATATCTGATTACTTTGACAAGTAATTTTGTACTTACATGTTCACAATATTGATAATGTATTAATGTACAATGATTAAATGGTTAAGCTGCCATATTAAAGTTATGAGCGGGAACATTTATCCAGCATAGCTAAGCAGGAACAAAGACTGTCCATTTACAGATGGCATTATTCAATCTCTGAACTGCTCAAAGATGTTAGTGTTCCAGCATTGATTCTGAGCTCTGATACTGTGCCTCACTCGAATGACCCAATAGAGTTAAGTGATAAGGTTAAGTTAATTACTGTATCTGTGCTATACAGCTTCCACATGATTGCTGCTGAGAAAGATAGTGATTCTTCTTGCTTTAATTAAGCAAAAGAGAATGAAAAGATATAATTGGTTTTTATAATAATCCTGTCTTATATCACTATCAACAAGCGTCATGTGGTTTTTTTTCTACAACTTCGTTGCACGAATTCCTAGCAGCAAAATTTAAACAGTAGAATGTAGAAGTAAATTATTTAAATCCCTATCCTAAAACACAGTGTCAGCTAAAGAATTAAATAGTTAATAGCTGTACGAATATTTTTGCAGCACCAAAGGGCCTGTGACAGTAAATTGTGCACCAGATATGAAAAAATCCGTACTTGACAGTTAAAGAGCATCTGCTATTTTTTGTATTTATATTACATGATCAAAAGTACATAGTCTAACAAATGCTTTAATTTTGCTTCTAATCATATATTGAACTACAGTACGGTGGCTTCAATACTGTTTTGTGAATAAGAGCTTTAACATTGTTTTATTTTAAATTCATTCATTAGTTGTCAAAAATTGTTGCATTTGGTTTGAGGGTGAAAGGGAATTGGAAAGGGTTCAGAAAAAAACCCAAGGAATCTCTCTTAAAGTAATACTCTTTTTTTTCTTTTTTTTTTTTTTTTTCCTAGTAATATATATAATAAAACTTATGTATATTGCGAGGTATGCAAAAGGAGTTTTACATTGAACATAATGAATATAGATGAAAGCTGACAGTGAAAGAAGAGAGAGTAGGTAGGTTTTAGTCCTTCATACATTAAACCCTGACTCAGTGAACCATTCTGCGTAGGTAATCCCGTGTCTCTGTATTGAGCCCTGCTCACTCTCACAAGTTTACCAAGGTCTGCCCACACAGACCAGATTATTTTACCATATCTTTGCTTATGTAAGTAACCTCACAACAACTGCTTCTTACCATTTTCCTAAATACTGCCTTCCAAGCAGGAAGGCAACGCATGCTGCATTTCACTGTTGTTGTATTATACAGGTGCTAAGCTTTTGGTTGTTAGTATGTAAATAGATTTACTGCAGACTTCTGTTTTCTTGTTGTGTTTTATTTTTTAAATATAATTTCAATGTCTCAGGTTGATTGTAACAGGAATTCTGATAAAGATTGTTAGATTAAAAATAGCGAAGTGCCTATTTTCTAATTTTTTTTTCTACTTGTGGGAAAAGAAAGCTTATTATTCCTTGTCCTGTAAATAGGCATGACTTTAAAACAGTTGAACAAAAAAAATTTGAAAAAATAAGTTCCATGCTGCATATATAAATTTTCAGCAGAGAAATTGGTAGTCCAGGGCAAGACATATATTCTTTACTAAGTACTTTGATTATATTTTAATATTATTTTTTTATTCATAATAGTAAAGTTTTATCTCCTTAGCAATGATTTGTTTGCAAATAGGATGCCTTGAGATTAAAATTGTGGCACTGGAGATTTTAAAAGCTGTTTGGTTCCCTGTCTGCCTACGGACAACCTCCTCCTATTTTGTAGCTGCACAGAATTAATTGGATAGTGTTTCATTTCTATATAAGACTTGTATGTAATGGTATGCAGTTCAAACTATACATTTTTTTTTCCTCTGTAATTCTAATTTCTTCTTCCTGACAAAAACACCTCCTTGAAGCAATAAAGTCTTAGTAACCTAAGTAAGAGGAAAAACCAACTATGTTCAGTGTGTGTGGTATTCTTTTTTTGATAGCAAATGTGCTTAGAGGCTCGTTGTGTGTTTATGAAAATACTGTGAAACTGCTCATGCAGAGGGTGTGAATGAATAGAGAGAATTTGATGCATAGGGTTCCATGGCTGCCATGCAAGGAGATCAAATGGAGAATGAGGAAGAGGTGTTCCTAATAAGCAAACTTTAACATTTATGAAGAATTTCCAAACAAGAACCTTAGCTATTCTGAAGTAAAGCACTAGGACTAGGAGAAGAGTAGAGTATAAAGTTACACGCAACCTGTTTTAAGAAATCAGTTTGTTGTCTCTGGTTAGTTCCATGAATTTGAAAATCTCAGCAAAGGATTTATTGGACAGTTTCTTCCGTTACCTGTCTAGTGGTCCCTGCTCTCATTCTCAGAAAAGAAAACGAAAGTAACTAATCACCCTTAATTTAGGAAATACACTAAAGGGTGTGGTAACAAAGGATGTATTTGGCTTACTCAATACTATTAAGGATTGGATGGCTTGGCAGTGAAGATTCTGAAAAACCAGGTTGGTGTTTTTTTTGGCTTGGGGTCACTGTATTCACTTGTTCAGTGGGTGAACTGAGGTTTTCCAGCTCTTTGGCTGTCAACCTGATGTCTTTTGTCAGCTCTCTAGCCAATTTTTAAAAGGTTCTTGACGTCTATTGCAAACAGATGCAATGACACTTGGAACATTTTCCTCTTGTTCTTTTGTCTTAATAAATATATTCTTCATCTGGAAAGCGGAATCTTTTCTTCTCCTCACTCACGTGTTATAGTTTGTATTGGTGATGGGAAAGTAAAGCAATTGTGCAGAAAATGAAAAGGCATTTTATGGGAAAGAACACTCTAGAAAGTACCGAGTTCTCCATGTACAGTAAATATTTTGAAATTCAAAGAACCACCCAACTTTTGAGTTCTTAATAAACCTTTCTTCAGATGGCATAAGCACAGATAAAGAAAACAGACATTACATGTTTCATAATGATATCTGCTCTCATGCTGTTTGATTGCACAGACAATTTGACAGTGATGGACATTGCTCGTGCTTAATTCTTTTAAAAAACATTTCTAACATTTAATGTCTCATAGGAAGATAAATGAACAGGGGACGATTTCATTCTGCATGACAACTGAGCAACCCTATCTCTTCAGTACTTTTACATGTAGTGTAATGCAGCAGAGCTAACAGCTGTGAGTAGGCATAGCCTATATAGCATTTCTTTCCTGCTAGACGTATGATGGGTTAGCATTGTGTAATAATAACAATATTCTCTAGTTATGTGCCTCTTAATGTATCAAGATGTTTACATATTTCAGCTGAGGTGGTGCTTATTTCATTAAGTCACATTGAGGAAAAGCAGCTTGAAAAGTTGCTTTCATATGTCAAAGTAATGATAAAATGAGTTTGAGGCCTTTATGATCAAGAACATTTTCTGCCTCTTTTTAATGATATAGAATAGTAATGACCTGCAGTTTCATTTATTCTTGGAAAAAGTATAATTGCAAAAATTAACTTGTCATACACCACAGCTCAGCAAAGTTACTTTCCTATAAGTCTGTGGTCACAGTATGTTTTTTTGCAATTCAGCATCTGGCTCTGTGGGGTACTGATGGCTTCTATGAAGAAAAGTACCAGGGTGAGCAATTAAATGTAAAATGACAGCATAAAATATGATCATTACGGTTATACAAAAGACACATTTATGAATTTTGCAGATAACTGTCATTTTTTCTACTCGTATTTGCTCTGTCTTTGTTAGCTTAATATTTCTTGTGCAAATCATTTTTTTCTTCTAAAAAGTGAACAATGCCTTTTTAATTATCCTGACACTTGTTTGTGTCTTTCTTATTTGTCACATTTGAAGGCTAATGATACCTCTTTCACTTTGTTCTGACACTATACTTTCAACTTTATTTCAAAATCAAGGACTATTTTTTAAATTAACACGAAGGTTGCATGATGAGGCTAGAATTTCTTATGGAAATCAGTTTGTGTTGTGTTGATCGGATAATGTGCTGCACCTGAAAGGAAGATTATCTGTGTTCAATTCTCAGGGGCTACCAGGCAATGTTTTGAAGTGTGCTTTTTGAATTTAGCTCGTGTTTTGTCATTGAAGAGAGAAGATTGGTCTTGATAGAAGTTATTTTAGCCATATTAGGTATCAAAAATACCCTATAGATCTTCCTGTGTGTGTTTTCTTTGCAAATGTCTGTTTCCATACTAACAATAATAATCATGGTTTTTTTGTAGTTGTTTTTTTGGTGTTGCTGTCTTAGGTGGGAGGGTGTATCTTCTTCATGCAATATATGTATTATATATATGTCATTGCATGGGATGCTGAAAACGATTGTACATCTTACCAGTATCAGTTGGTTATACTGAAGGAAAGAAGGAGAAGGAAAAAAAAAAAAGAAAAAGGGACCACAAAACCTTAACATTCCAGAGAATCCTAGTAATGTGAATAAGCCCGTGATGTTCCTGTTCTGAAGCTCTTGCGTTTTCCTCAAAAGTGCTTATTGGTTTCTACTGCTGCCACAAAGGAGACTGCAGCAATACACAGCTTTATTTTCAGTTTCCAAAACTGTGGCACTCAGCAAGGGACAGTGGTAGGAAAGGTCTGTCCTCCTCTCCGGGAGAGGTCCTATCCTGTTTCCAAAACTACCTTGAGGATGGCAGTCATCAGGATTGCTGGGCAACACCTTTGGAAAGATGTCTGCTTACTGTGTTACTTAAAAAACAAAGAAACCAAAACCACTCCTAATGACTAATTACTCACATTTGTTGTCTCTAGAAAGCTAGGTACTCTTTCCTTCCTTTTCTCTTTTTCCTTTCCTTTTCTCCCATGCATTTCATAAATGCATGTAACGCCCTGGGGAATATGTGCCTGGTAAAACTACCAAATGCTCTTTAAAAGGCTGAATGGGGGAGGCAATGTTTATCTTGGAAGCCCCTCTGTCTCCCCAGCTGCCTTTGACAGGGAGGATTAACAGAGACCCCTGGTGTTTGGGAGCAAGGGGTGATGAGGTTTGGGGTGGGGGTTGCTGGGCTGCAGATCAGGCCTTCACCTGGGGAAGGTCCCTCCACCACCACAGGTCAGGAGGAGGCAGAATCCCATTACGTTCGATGGGAAATGCGAGATGCTTTAAGCATCCCTCCCCTCAATTAAATTGATGGCACAGTAACCTGGCATTGATTCCCTGGTGATAAGGGAGATGACCCCACTTAAGACGGTGGAGAAAAAATGATAGGAGCAGAGAGTATAGTTCTCAGTCAGCATTATGTGTATATGTGGATGGTAGACAGGATTTAAAGGGCTAGGTAACTCAGACTGGAAATACTTGCTTCATCGAGACCTTCCCTTTTACAAAAACTCTTCAAAGTTGACTGGCTTTTAAGTAGCAATTTGAGATGGAGATGGAGATTTAAGAATCTTGGAGCATTTCTATTTAGAGCACCTATTGTGTAATCTCCACAGTCCCGTAGCGTAGAGAAAGGTTTGTGATAAAAAGAATTGGAAATTAAAAGGGATAATATCTGTGGCAGACAGTCTCAAGGGGATTCAGGATCTCTCAAACAAATATGACTCCAATATAAGCTCCTCAACTGAGAATGTTATTAGGTACAAATAAGAGCTAATTTTTTACAGTATATGTCTCTGAGAATATGAAATGGAAAACAGGTAAAGGGTCAGAATTAATTAAGAGAGAGAGGAAGAAGAGCTAGCTATCCTAGCACAGTTTAAGAACTAAAATGCCACGTAAACCTAGGAGTGTTGTGGTACAGACAGCGGCCATCAGGAGGTAGAAATGGGATTGCTATAGCCAGGTAACCCTCATAGGTTTTGAAAACTTGTCTGTAATGTGCAAACATCCAAATGTTTTCTTTACAGGATGGATTTAGGTACTCAGTTTAAGGTAGATTAAAAGTCCTTAGAAAAACTTGTTGCCCCCAAAGGAGCAAAAAAGGTGCCAGAAAAGGTCTTTGATTTCAATTGCACAGATTCAGTACCATATGCCTCGTTCATTCAGGTGTTTTAGGTTGTGTTCCTATCATGCCATATAGTGTTGTGTGGAGAAATGACAGCCAGCTCTGTTCCTTGGTGCTCCACCACGCCTAATACGCCGTGCTGCTCTGTATAGCTGATTTGCCTAGCAGAACACTTTTATAATGTACGTACACTGCTTCCAGCAACAAACCTTGCTCTGGATTTGCAAATTGACTGAATGCAAAACATTGCACTATGCCATGCAGACCTACTCAGAATTGCTTAAGCGTGTGTGTTCTGATGACTACAACATTTACTTCCATCAATTGTATATGCTGTTTCTACTTATTAATATGAGGATGTATTTAAAAGGTGGAATTGTTAGCTAAGCACCATACAACCACGTAATAGCTGCTTGAATGTTTGGGTGAGGTCTGATAAACCCATGGAGGTAGCAGTTGCTGGAAGAAAATTGCTCTCCAGCTTTCAAATTATTGGTTAGCTGTTGAGTAAAGTGCTGCTTAGAGTGGTTACTGTTTTAAAAGTATCTGTCCATAGTCATATAGAGCAACAACTGAAACAAACCCCAGAGAAAAACTCATAAAAAGTTTTTCTGTAGTGGACCAGATCTTGTGCTAATCTGAATTTGAGCAATATTGGTATGTAATACTACAGTATACTTTCTCAACTGCTTTCTTGTTCTTCACTGTCTTAGCTTTTATTAAGAAAAATAAATTGTTAGCTTTTATGGTGCCTCAGAAAGTATTAACCAAGTGTAACTGAAACAGGGATGTCTACAGAAGTGCCTTTAGCACAGTAGTTTTGAAAGGTGTGAACTTGTCTGTTCGTTTCTGTGAGGTGTTAATTCAGATGCCCAATGATGATGGTTTAAATGTCAATATTGTTAACTACTCTGTTATTCACAGGCAGAAAGGAGAGGGAAGAAAGACTCTTCTGCACAATTAACTGAACTGACATCTCTTTGGTTCTACAAAAAATAGCAATTTGGTGATAGGGCTGTCTCCTATATTTTCTTTCCACATTTCAGGAAGAATGAAGTATAAGCAACCTTGCAAGGTCCATCAGTATATGTGATTTTCTGACAGGCATCATCTGTTGACAGCAACATTATCTACTTGGAGCAATGCTTTACGTAGGCAGAGCTTATTTTGCAAGTCACCTGTATCTAGCGGGTTTGCAAAGAGACTGTTGAGAAAGTACATTCTCTGTCCTCCCTTTTCGACATGGGTGCCAATTCCTAAAAAGGTGATACCACAAAAGAATACATTTAAAGTACACATTTTATTTCATTTTGACTTTAGTTTATTCATGTCCATTAGGTCAAGTATGGTTCTGGCTAAACAAGTAGAGGCTCAGTTCATTCTCTTGCCTAGGAATTTACGTCCTTGAAAATGCATGTTGTTGAGTAGGTGTAATGTGCCTCATCATTTAACTTTCAAAAGACAAAAATATTGCAAGTATTGCCTTTTTTATCATTATGGAGAAGTTAAATGTTAACTAGCAGTCTTTCACTTTTCATTCTTTGTTTTCAAAAACTTCCACCATCCAAGAGAAAATATACATTAAAGACAGAGGCTCCCTCTGCTTCTCTTGCACAAATGAAAATGGCATAATTCCAAGGTTTTCAGTGTTGTATATAAAAGGAGAATTACTGTACTGCATACAGAATATATCAGCTCAGGAGAATGTGACCATAGTGAGGAAAGAAAAATCAAAGAAGTCACAAAGTTCAAAGAGTGAAAACCATCTGCTAAATAGTGCTGTTAGATGTCTTGTGTTTTTTCATCTGCCATGTCACCTACCAGCTACCTGAAATGTGGGGCTCTGAAAGAATGGTAATATTTGAAATGTTTAGTTTTATTAGCATTTATATAAGTAAATAGGGGAAAGGAAGAAGTTTTGTTGTTTTTAAAAGTTTTGATGAAGTTAAACAAACATGCCATGAAATTTAATACCCCAATAGAGACTCCTGCCTTTGGACAAAGATATCCCGGTCTTGAATTTAATTGCCATCATGGCAATGGCCCCATCCACTTCACTGGTTTGAGGCTTTTCTCTCTTTTTAGAATATTCACTATGGGTGAAAAGGAGTGAAAGTCTAAAATGTTTTATTTTCCATTTGGTTAATGAGGGAAAAATAAATAGTGCTTATGGCTATGGAACATACCTTGTCTTTAAGGTCTCTGTTTAATGTTAAAACAGCTTTTTGAAGAAATTTTCAACTTTTAGGATTACCTGTGTAGGCTTGAAATTTTTGATAACATGTTGTCTTCTGGCCTTAATAAGTAAATGTCCTTGTATCTCAAATACGTCTGCAGTTGTGCTTATAAATAACATTTCTCTGTCACTGACTAAAGAGCTATCTAAGTGAATGGATTAATGCGAATAACATGTTTTTGTCATGTAGAACATAGATGTGAATAAAGGAAGACTTTGTGTAAGTTTATTAAATTAGTTCAGCTTTAACAAAGGTGACTTGGAAGGTGTAAGCTCCAAATAGTTGTATTGTCTCAACTGATGATCTGCTTGTATCTCAGTGCTTTAGATTATCACTTCTGTTTGCGGTGGTTACAGCTGTTTTATAGAAACTACTCTCGGAGGCAGAAGGCACAGCCTCTGCCACAAGGAGCTTGCATTTAACAGACACACAAATTAGGTTCCAAGATTAACCTGTGCCCCTTTAACAGGTTAAAACCCTTTACAAATTAGTGTCCTGGAAGGCTGCCAAAGCACACTAGTGATTGGCTCTTGTGTACCTAAGCTCCAGTAGCTTAGAGTGGCGGACAACCCCTATTTTATTGGAGATATTAATTTAATGTACTGATCACAGATAGCTAATTCCAGTTATTGCCAAAGAAGATGACGACGTTGCAAACGTAGCCTACCTGTTCAGCTATACCACTTTTTAATCAAGAAAATTCTGTAAATGAATGATGATAACAGTGTGTAGCGCAAAATGCCAACTCTCCTGTCCGTTTTGCACATGATAATGGTGTTGGGTACAGTGGTGTTTCATTAGGAAAGACGGCCTTGTGGTCTGATACCACTTTTAGTGTGCAGGCTAAGGATGTCTACTCATTAATGAAGCACTAAGAGCAACTCCATCTTCTTAGCATTCACTGCAGCAGGGATGTGAAGGTTTACAGGGCTTCTGGGTAAACCCAATACGTGATATAGGATACTTTCATTTCTTTGCCTCACAAATGAAAGAAATTAAAATATTAAACTAGAATGACATGGTATTTAAATGTCATGGAATATATGTAAGAGAAAAGTGTTTGGAGGCCTCAAAATCAAAGATTATAGTTCTGGTTGCTTTTAGAAATGTATAGCTGAGGAAGTTCCTACCTCGCAGAATTTATGTTTTGAGAAAGACTGTAATATCATAGACCCTGAATTTTTAGATTGCAGCCCTGTAACTGTAGAAATTGTTCCTTTCTTTTTGATAGATGTTACTACTATTCTTTATCATCTAGTATGTCTATATAATGTGATAAAGTGTGTGTCATAGTTATACCTGGCCTGCCTGTTTTTATGTACCTTGACACTTCCTATTAAAAGATTCTTCTTTCATTTTATTTAATTTGGAATTAAATTATCTGGTTTTTGATACCTGTCTTAAATTGAAATGTGGGTGTCTGTTTTACACAGACCTACTTTTGAGTATTTTTAAGCTGAAATAATTGGATTCCTCATTAAAACTGAAAATAAGTCGGAAACATACTGGAAGTTTTGTAGCTGTAGAGTAAGATGCATATTGGCAGTGCAAGGGGTTGTGATTTCAAAGGCAGTCTTACTTTTGGAGTTTCCCAAGCACTAGGTGCTTGACTTTACAACCTTAATAATGTCATTTAATGCCCTTTTTGGTTTATAATTGTACAGTATGTATATACTATGTCGCTACAGAGTAATAGGTTCTAATGGTAAGTGGTCAGTTTTTGTGAGCATTCTTCATAGCAGATTCTGTTGGCATGGTCAGTATTTCTGTTGTTGTAACAGTGGATGTATAAGGAATCGCGTATGAAAAAAAAGAAACCAACCTTCAGCTGAAGGCCTTGTAGAGACAATCAAATCTTAGTAAGAGAGTCCACCTAGGGTGATGGGGTTGCAGAAGTACAGTGCTGCTCTATCTCAGGAATGGAAGTGTAAGCCGCTGCTCGTTTAATAAGGAATGTCGTAGTGCTGTCATGGCTGGTGACACTGTAAAGACCAGACAGGCAGTGGTCCAGGACAGAAAAGACAGGGATTTTTTTCTTTCATAGGTTATGTCATAATCCTCAGATGTGCTTCATATTTCAAATTTGTGTTCTTCAGGATCTCACGTCTTAGCAGGACACTTAGCTGCACACACTGTAACAGTAAGTGGGCTTGCAGGCAGGAGGGATTTAGATTCAACAGTGGGTTTAGCTTCATGCCAGCCAGGTAAAACCCATGCTAAAAAGAAAGAAGAGAGCTTGTTAAGCACACAGGAATGGCAACAACCACAGAGTTACAATTAAACTGCTGTTGGCTTGTTTAAGGATGGAGGCATCTGTCAACCAGTCTTCTGTTTGAAAGGCCTGAGAAATCATACAAAATAAACTGTCCCTCGTTAACTTGATTTATGCTCTTTTTGTGAAAAATGTGTTTTCCTTGTTTGCGTGAGACAGAATTATCTGATTTCCTCTATGCATAACTTGAATATTGTAAAATTACATATCTTATTTAGAATAAAATAAACCTTTTCCAATTAATAAACCTGAGAATAGGTCAACTCCAAAGACAGCAACATAAAACACCCACAAGTGGCCATTAAATATTTATGGACTGAGCATTTGTTAGAATTATCAATGGATATCCTAGATTTGAAAGGCTTTATCCCTATGAATAAACGATGATATTAAGCATTTGTAATCACTTTGTAATTAAGGATGCTTTTAACCTAGACTTCTGATACGTTCTGTATAGTGTTTGTTGAAAATGGCAGGTGTTAGAATATCGGAGCCGTACAGTGTGGTCTGGCTGACAGGATAGTGCCTACATAGCAGTATCATAAAAAGAAGGAAAAACAGGCTAATGTCTTTTCGACAACAGAAAAGAAATGAGTTGGGGGAAAGAACACCTGTGGGAGGTAACAGCCTGGCTCCAACTAAAACATGAGGCGTTTCTGTTATTTCTTTGGATTGTTTGGACTTCAAATCTTTGGATTTCAGTTTAGAGACAGGTTCTGGGCATTGCCTTCCTTTTAAGGCTATTAGTAGTGTAACTAATGACCTAGAACCTCATAAAAATCAGACGTGGGATGAAAATAGTATAAAACAAAACCTGCATCTTCTAAAGGAGGGACCTGTTATGACTACAGTCTTTAAAGAGCTGTGAAACTAAAGCTGATCTGAGCTTGTGCAGTTGCTAAAATTTGGTGCTATCCTAACCGCACAGTCACATCCTTGGCCTTTTCTCATCGAACGTGGCTCAGAAAGCTGCAAGGTAAGCTGGAGGAGCTCTGCCTTAGTTTTCATGCTAAAAGGAAACTAGCCTCTGGTTAGATGAGCGAGCTAATCCTGGTGACTGGCTGGCCCGGTGAGCAGCTTCGGGGATGCAGGGAAGGTGGAGAGAGTGTGGGGAAGGGGCAGTGCAGCACCGAGTACCCCGTGAAATGCTGGGCTTTCTGCAGGTGCTGCCTTGGGGAGTTCAGGTTCCTGATTTGAGAATATGGTTGTATCAGCAGCTACACAGAGAAACAGTTGGCTTGATTTCAGGCTTGTGCCAATACCAAAAGTAAAACTTCTGTTTTCCTTCTAATGTTCTGTCTTTAAAGTTCTGATGCCTTTTGAACATTAACTAGAGACTTGTCCTGCCTGGCATAAAGCACTGTTCTGTCATCGTAAATGAGGCATGTCCAGGTTTTAGGAAGCAGGGCATGTATGCACTTCTAAATACTTTCACCATTGTTTCTATCTAATGGCTCCACTAGTTTGAATATTGTGCAGTGCCTATACATGTATGAATGTATGTGTGTATTTATATTATAAATTAATATTAAAATGGTCCCATTTCCCATTTCTCATAAACTAAGGAGTTTAACAAATTAATTACCCCCAACCTATTCAGACATTTAGAAACGCCAATTTTCTTCTCTATTTAAAAAGGAGAAGTAGTTGCTGTATTGTCTTCTACATCTCCTCAAAAGAACAGAAGCTTTAGAAAGGGATGGCTTTCTGTTTATATTCTTTCCATCTCATTTCTGATTTCTGAGATGCAACATGCTTAGCATCTTCATTTTAGTTGGTGGTGCGTGCTCATTCTTTTTCATGATCATGCTCTGTTTTTGAAGTCCCACTTATGCTGCCTGTTGTGTTTTGGTTTTTTTCCACCCTCCTTTTTTTCTTCTTGAATGTATATTCTTGCAGACAGTTTCTTTGCTTTGTCTGTTAATGGTGTATAAGCTCAGCACTGATTGCAGGTAGACTTTTTTAACTTGTAGGGGAAGTGCCAAGCAGAGGTTGTATTTCTCTTATTACTTCTTGTACAAAATGTTCTTTGGAGACAATGGTATGTGTTCTCAAATATTTTATCAGTTCTGGAAAAAAATGCTAAGCTAAATAAATGCTGAAGAATGTTAATAAGGGGGGGAAAAAACTAGGAAAAAATATTTAAGTCTTTATGTATCGCTGTAGAATATTTTCTGTTTAGTCTAGGAAGGTTGTATAGTTAAAATAATTTTTTTATTTTAAACTGTGCGTGTCAAGGTTCTTGCATTTCAGTAATAATAATTGTTTGAGGTTGAGCAGCTTTTTAAAAATCAAGAATGTATTACAATGGTTGCAGTAGAGGTCTTCAGCTTTTTTGCCCAAAGGTATAGGACTATAAAACTATTTCTGTATTCTATATATGTTACTAAATTATTAGTAATACAGCATTTTAATTGTAGCAATACCAGCATACCAAGTTCAGTTCAAACCTTTGTGTTAGGGTGCTGTGCGAATGACATGGTAGCCTTACACCATAACATAGTAGACTTACGTGTTTTTTTAAAAAAAATAATCTTAAATGTATGGGACTATGAAACTTCCTTTTTTCTTTTGAAGAGGAATGTGGATAAATATAAACATGATTTACGTTTGCCTTCTCTTATAACTTAGTAACCTCACTGTATCTGAATGACGTGTCATCTGCCATCCTAAATAAATAACCTGAATGACCCGCTTCGTCCTGCCTGCTGATCCACCCAGATGTGTGTTTAATGCTGATGCCTAAGCCTGTTTTATGGGCGATGTCTTATCTGAGGGTGTGAGTGTATGTGTCTGTCTGTTTTAAAGAGGGAAGTATTTAAGAAATATCCAGATAGGAGAAATTTGAGGGGAGGGGCAAGCAACCCACTGGGTGATATAGTGTTAGTTTATAATCTTGTGCTGTCTCTGAAAATAAGCCATTCAATTTGATTTCCTCTGCTAAATGTTCTAATGGTCCTTTATTGTCTTACGTGTTTTATTGGTCCTATCATCTCTATAAAATTTCAGTAGTTTATTGTGCATTGTTCCTTTTCTTTTAAAAATAACATGAAAACAAACAAAAATCCCCCAACCCATCCCACCTATTGAGAATCTCCATATGTGTTTTTATGTTATTCTATGGTCGCATTTATATTTTTTTTTGGCATTGCAGCTTAACATTTTCAAACTGTTCATTTTTTAAAACGGGTAATTTTGAAATTCTTTGAATAATGAAACTGGTTCAATTTTTAATCAATTTAAGTTTAAACTTTATATTTATGTCAATCTAAATATTGAACCATTTCAAAAGTTAAAAAAAATTAACTGTTTATCTGATCCAAAATTATGGTTATCAAATAGGATTCAGGGTTGATTTTGTTCCTTGCACTTCATTCTCTTCTTAGTCTTTCAAAAGTTGAACTGCTAAAATTATCAATTGAAATATTGGGTTTGGGCTACACTATTTTTAATAAGATATAATAAGAAAGGTCATTTAATATCACAAAATGTGTTTTTTAAATCACAGTTATAGAAGGTGCCTCATGTACATTATTAGCTTATAAAAAAAAAAAGCCTGAAATGCTGCACTAATAGTAAATTACAAAATGTAATAAAGCCGAAGCTTTCCTTTCAAACTAAACATTCAAAAATCTGAAACGTCACACCAATAGTAAATCCCTCTATATTGCTCTTGATTATGAACATAGTTTCTTTTATTTTCTTTCAGTGTAGTTATTTTCATACTTAAAATAGGTATTTAGCCCTTCTCCAATGCATAACCTTATCTGTACCATTGTTTTCCTTACTTGTTATTTTATAATCCTTTTATCTTCTAAAATGTACTTGAATCAAATATTGTCAGCAGAGAGTAAGATTAAAAATGCTTCCTGTTTGTCGTGACACACTTCTAGCATTTCTGCAAGGGCTTTACACCAGAAAGTTGCAAGTCCTGGCACGTGCCGAGTTAAAACAAAATGGGGAGAAAACTGTTCAGTTGAATCAAAATCAGAAAATATCTTGAAATTTAAGGAGGAACATGGCTTTGGCTGAGAAAATGCAATCTTCCATCATTAACCGAGTGGGATTTATGCTTGGTTAAAGATATAATAAAAAGGAGAACGGGATGGAGGAAAAAGAGATCTATCCCTGCTTTTCGAGGCCATGCAAAGCTTACTCTAGTTTGGAAAGATGCTCTTAAAAAGGCCACCCCCTGCGGTCCTTTCTGCCTTCCTGACAAAGAGCCAGGAGTGGAGGATTTCCGCTGCTTTTTTTACAGTGTGCAAAGTCGCGTCAGCCGTTCTGGGAGATTTTTGATGCGTGGATGTCTCCTGTCATCCCCAATCACGTTCCTACTCTTGAGCCAGGCCTATCGAAACTGAACTCTGCTGCTTTGCTGCAGGTCAGCTTTCATGGACAATTAGTGTTGTAACAGCACTTTGGTCGCAAGTTGTCGTGAGTGTTTATCATAAAGGCATCATCCCGGGGTGGATCAGCAGTGATCGGCGACTCTTCCGAAGCATCTCCTGCTCGCCTTTTCGTGGGTGCCGGTCAGGTGATGGCACCGCAAGGCCTTCCCCATCGCTGCCGCGCAGCCCCGGGCTCTCCGGGCGCCCTGCTTGCTTCCCCCTGCTCTCCGCTCCTCCTCCTCCTCCTCCTCGTCCCTCTCAGTAACTGTCAGATGCCCCCGTCGTGGCGTGCTCTGACAAGAATGAAAAGAGCGATCTTCCTGCTGCTGGGCGCCGTGGCAGGATCGACACCTCGGATGTGCTTGATGCCGCGCGAGGTGCCTGGCTCCGGCAGTATGCAGAAGTAAACCAATAAATCTTCGATGTCACTCTACTTGCTGTGACTTGATTGCTCTTTTCTCCCCCCCTTCCCAAAAAAAATCACCATGAAAACAAATACTTTTATTATTTTTAGGGTTTTTTTGCTTTGCTTTTCTAGTTCAAAAGCCAACATTCTTTAGGACTCTTCCAAATGTGTTTCCCGAACCACCTTCTTTAGTTACTGAGACACAAGCTGAGCTATAAGTAATGCGAATTTCTTGTTGAACAGATTTATTTTTTTTAATCTTTTTTTCCCTTGGAATACCTCTAAGCATTTTTACGAACAAGGCCAAATAAAAGTTTTCTGATGCTGCAGTTAAGTAGTATTTTCATTTTACAGCTGAATAAACCAGAAGAGCCCACTGAAGTCTTGCCCCTAGTGAAACTGGAGGGAATATAACTATTTTTGGTGTGCTTAGAATTGGCTCCCGAATGTTTGACCCTCAGGCAGATGAGGGGAAGAGAGGGGAAAGGTTGAGCGCGGTAGCCAGCCCCTGTCTGCCCCGTGCCGCGGCCCTGGCACCAGCACCCGGCAGTGATGATGTTCCTGCTTGACTGTACCGAGCCTGGCAGGAGCCGGGTAGCCCAGGAGGAGAGGAGGAGGCACCAAGAGGGGTTGTACCGCTCTCCTCTTACCTGTGCTGGGTGCCCACTGCGCCGGGTGTCACGCACCTCCCAGCACAGGCTCTGCCCCTCCGCCTGCCTGCCTTTGCCACTTGCACCGTCTTGTGACAGCTTCCAGTGAAGTTCGAGAGACCTTGGGGGAGGGAAAAAAGCTTTAAAAAAAGATAAGCCTTTTTTTTTTTTTTTTCACTTTAACAGTTGAAATGCACTGATTTTCTATTTAAAGAGTATTCTTGTAATCTGAATAAAGAAAAGGCAAGGTTTCAGCTTTCACCTCTTACTTTTGACTTCAGTTGCATCAATTCAGTTACCTTTATGTTAGCGTGCCATACACAAATACCTTTATTCCTATGTTTTAATACACATGAGCAATTCTTGGACATTTTTCTTTAATCTTACTTGTTAATAATTTTAGAATTTGATAGTCAAATTTTTCTTATAGACGGTTCTCTATATCTGATGCTTCACTTGGCCGAATGTTACATGCATCGCAACTGCTCTGCTGCAGAGAATTTTGTAAAATAGAAATGCTCACGTTGCCTGCGTGATACGAGCATGCAAAGAACCAAAACTCATCTTCACTCTCTCATCAGAAAAAGCAATGTTTTCTCGTCCCTGTAATATATCCATTTGAAACTTGCAGTTCTCTGCTGAGTGAAACAACAATTGATTATAACATTCATCAAACCACAAAAAATACCAAATGTTAGAAGCTGTTTTGCTGCACGATGTACATATATACTGCATATAAAGTGCATGTGTTTATGTGTACATATAGCAATGTTGCATTAATAGTGTAATTTTCTTAGCAAAAAGTTTACATTTCTCAGCACAGGTGTAAAATCAGGGAATAGAATGATTTTAATGTGTATTTATTTCTTATGAGACAAATCTGGTTTTGTTTTAAATGTACAGTTCTGGTTTTGCAAAGAGTTGATTTTGGTTTCCTAAACCACTCAGATGGGACCATTATAAAGGGTGCGAGTATAAAAAGAAGGCAAAACCATGATCTGTATATTCTTAGCTGTCTTAAAGTTCTGTTTTCTTATCAGGTGCTGTATGGGCAATTTATTTCAAATAGTGGGATAACTTTACTTTATGTCTACTTGATTTCAGTATGAAAAACAGCAAGCGGGCCTTGTTTCAGTTTTGAAGATAATGTAGAATAAAATAGACATGTCCTAAATAAGAAGATAATTCATTTCAGTTGTGAGGAGGTGTAAGGCATGATAAATGATTTTCCTGTACAAAATTCTCCATTTCTGAGACAGTATTAGTTTTTACTTTAATTACCAGCTCCAGTAATGTTTCCTATCCATAACTGTCTACAAAATAGACTGTTGCTGAGCAGAGGGTATGGCCTGTTTACTCATCCATTGAAAAGAGTGCCTAAGTTCTACCAAGTCTTCCTTACTTGCTCTGAACTGCCTCATGGGAGAGTGTCCTTCATTTAAATATTTAAATATTAATGTTTCATTTTACAGGCAGAAAACTTCAATGTCATTTTAAGGATATGTAACTTTACTGGGGAATCTCTAACCATCACAGGAGCGCGTCTTTTTTTTTTTTTTTATTTTTCACCTTAAGAGAAAGCATTTTAGAAAAATGCTACCATGCTTCCATCTTGAGAAGTTTGACTTGTGTATTTTGTTTTCTTGTTGCAGAATAGCAGCAGCAACAAAAACAACAGAAAGGCTGTCAGGGTGGTTTTCTCAAAAATTGTTTAGCTGACATTAGCCACAAATGAGCAGAGCGACACTAACTACTAATTGATTACAGTAATTACGCAGTCTTTGGCTAGTTTGTATTGGCAAACTATATATACTCCTCACATAAATGTGAACTTGCAGAATGCACGGAAAAGGTCACTCTCATTTGCATGATAGGCTTCATTAGAATATGCTAAGGACAAGACCTAGTGTTTTATGACTTCAGGTGATGAATAGCTACCATATTACTCTGCTCGCTGAAAGCATGTTTCAGTCACCTTAATTTACATGCTGTTTTTTAATGCTAAGAAAAATCTGTGGGCTGGTAGGGAACTAGCAACAGATAACAGTTTCATTTTATTATGGTTGTATTCTGGGTTGTGTTTCGTTTTGCTCTTTGTTCTAAAGAGGGAACAAACGTTTTTTTCAGTACTTTCTTGCGAGGAGGAAATTCTTTGATGTGTGCATTTCTCACAACAATGGTAATTGGGACCCCAAATTACAACAAAATGCATTTTTTTTATACAAGGCTTTGTGTTTTTACCCTTTTGTGTTCTGTTTGTTTGTTTGTTTTTTGTTGTTTTTTTTTAAAAGAAAAGTTATTTCCTTTGAATGTGAGGCCTAAGGTAGGCAGGCAATTCATTAAATCTGTAAAATTGGAGATTCCTTCTTTAGGTGAAGATTTTTTCGGTGAGGATAGGAAATGCAGGGTGTTTTTACTTCCAGACTGACTTCAGTGTAATGAAAGCAAAATAATT
Source organism: Numenius arquata (assembly GCF_964106895.1). Taxonomy (NCBI): domain Eukaryota; kingdom Metazoa; phylum Chordata; class Aves; order Charadriiformes; family Scolopacidae; genus Numenius; species Numenius arquata. Next base: position 31,528,630 of record NC_133579.1, read on the forward strand.
CTGAAGTCTGACACAAAAGAAAGGCATTTCTAATACGAAATATAAAGTATGCATTCATAGTGGTGGAAATCTGATATCCTACAAGATAGTAGTTGTTTCTATTAGCTGCATTTCTCCTTACAAATCCCATTGTGAAACGGGCAGTGAGAGTTCTCCTCCTATCATTATTTATACATTGTAACACATTGGAACATGGGGTTAATGTTTCCAGATATGTAGCTTGTTTAAAGTTTCTTGGGTTGCAAAAGGTAATTCTTTGAGTAAAACTGGGTAGAAAATAAAAAAAAAAAAGGGGGACAGTTTTGTTATAAATTGCAGTTTTGTAATAAAATTGTACAATGAGCTTGCACAAGCTTTTTAAAATATCATTGCTGCCACTGAACAGGTTTGTAATTTATTTATTCAGGAATGTTAGAGGCATTTTTGATTTATTTGTTTTTAGAGAAGTTTTGTTAAGCAAGATAATGAGCAGAGCTGGTGTTAATCATTTACTATGCAACTCTGAAAAATGAAAATTTTGCATATCTTTAGCACTGTTGGGGAAAATAAATTCACTCGTAATGCTAATGGTCTATTGGTATAATTTTTAAAAAATGCTATCTGTTACTCTGGAGAAATTCAATACATTCATATGTTATGCTAAAAGCTAAACTAATCAATATATAATTATACGTCCATATGTACATATGTATTGAGTAATCAGAAATATTTGTTATCTGTAAAGATGAAAAATGAATTTGATGGTGGTCACTGCCATAGGTGACTACATATTTGTTTATGAATAGCCCTTCAGGTGAATATATTCCTTCTGTACGTGCAGTACAAAGTTTACTTTTTAGAACAGGCTCTCAAGAATACCGAATGAGTTTGATCTTATTCCAGGTGGTCAGGGGTTTACAAATACAGCACAAGTTACCATGGCCCTTGCTGAATAATATTTATTTTAAGGATTTACTGTAACAGTTAAATTAGTATAGTGTTTAGTGTAACTAATTTAGAGAATTTAAAGATTAGATGCCCTTTAACTTGTCTCTGTTTATACAGCTCGGAATTGCGATGTGTTCTGCCTGGCATGCAGTCTGCTGATTTTTAGGATTACTATTTCCCATTTTTCAGTTTCCTGCTGAACAACTATACTGTTTTGTATCAGGTTGTCTCTGAAGCCTTAGCAGGCATTCTTCATGTATATCTGTATGGGTTTGGTGTGACTACTCATCAGACAGATAAAACTGACTTTGGGTACTAGATGCTGATTGAAGGACTGAAAAAAATTTTAAGCTTATCAGTATCTGGTTACATCTGGACATATTTTCACCCCCCCACCTTTTTTTTTTTTTTTTTTTCCCCCCCTTAATCAAGAGGTTTTCGGGAAAAAATATCCATTACTTCCTTGGGCACTGATGGAATTAGTGACTTTTGGATCATGGGGAAGATGTTAGTTTTATAAATTGCCAAGGTTGGTCTGGGATTTTATTGCTGCAGAAAAGGACTATGTATATTTTACCTGTAAATCATTTGCCACTGAATGATGGAAGATGGGGAAACAACTAGCTGACAGGAACTTGACTTATATATAAATGTAACAATCTAGTAAAAAATTTAAGGAAAGTGTGATCTGATGAAGAGGTGAATCTTAATACGTGCGTTTTCTAATTGTGGCCTCTGTTCTTCAGAAATGTCATAGAGGATAGAAGACTTTCTCTGCACTGTCAATAACCCGAGTCATTTCTGAATGATGCACGTGCTCTGTCATTTGCCTGTCAGGGAGAGATGAACCTCCGGTGTAAACGGAAGGGCTTAGACTTAATCATGTGCCCATGGACCATATACTGGTGTAGGTGATGCTACTGGCTGCTTTCCCCATCATAATTTTCTTGCAATGCAGTGCGTGGCCAAGCAACATTTTCTTCTTTCTGGGCTAGGGGGTTGGCTAGTTTGCTTGTTCTTCTTCCCCAGCTACTAAAACTAAGCATTTGTAAGGGTTGACGAAAAATTTGTCTTTGCATCCAAGAATCATGGTTTCCCTCTAAGTAAGATTGAGAGATGGATGCAAAGTCTTTTGATGTGTACAGATATGGAATATCTCTACTTCAAGGGAGAGATAAAAAGAGAGTAATAGAAAAGTGACCATGAGCAGACCAAGGAGGAAAAAAGGTTACTGCCAAATTAGAATATTAAAAGTATAGAATATAGACAAGACTCTGGAAAAGAATTAGGAACTTAGTCACTGATAATCTGTTTTTCTTCCCTCCCTCCCCCGTCTCCCTTCAGTTCTATTCCTTTTTCCTTGAAAGACAGTAAGATGGGGCTTTTCTATATAGAATTCTTGAAATATGCTTATGCTTAAATAGCACTGGAACAAGCAGTTGAGATCTAAGGAAGATGGGTCCTGTCCTTTTAGACCTCCTTTTCCAGGAACATGCATGGCTTCACTAAGATTTTATGTTCTCTGATATGGTGAAAGAGAAAGGAAGAGAGAAGGATACTGTGTTTCTAAAGTGTTGTTTAGCACCTTTAGTAGAAACATGCCCCATGAAGCTTGGTGACTTCTGAAATATTCTGCCACCATAGGCACAAACCTCCATCATTGAGGTCGGTAATGAATTTGACTGTTTCTTTACTATGGGCTAAGTTCCAGGCTGTCTTGTTACTTTATACTGCACTCCACTTCTTGTCCTTGTTGTTATGCTCATTTATGCCAGAAATAGAATGCAGTTTGACAGCTATCACTACAAGTGCCTGTGGACATCACATACAAGCCAAATGCTAGATGGTGATAAATATGTTATGATTAGACCTTGGTATCTACATCATATGTACTGTAGTGAAACCAACACTTGTTTGCTCTCTTCTTCAGTTAGTAGGTTTGCATTAATTTAGTGATATATTGGCAACAAAAATATCAAATCTTTTAAAAATGAATATTTTCATTTTAATGTGACTAGTTGCTGGAATAAAATCCATCCTTTCTGAATGTTTTACAATCCTGCTTGTAGTTATGCAGCTACAAAAAGGTGAGAAGTGCTTTGTTCCTCCTCACCAAAGGGATAAGAAAAAGCAGAATTCTCTGGTAGGCACAAATTTAAGAGCCACAGACCTACTTAGCAAAATTTATTAAGAATGCTGAAAGAGAATTCCATTTTAACCTTAAAAATGCTCGAAAAGATTTGCTTGCTCACTTTTGTCGATAAGTGCTAACCCTCCTTCACCTCCACACAGGCTGTATGAAAAGCAAGGGCAAAGACGTGCCAGGTGGTCTTGGTCCTTTCTCTGCTCAGAGCTGTATCCCAGAAGAGGGCAGGGTGAGGTGGTGATGCATCCCATTTCTAAACATCTCCTGCTGGGGGGATCCACGGAGATGTTGATAGCATTTAGTAAAACAATCCTTCTCAGGTGGAGTTCTTGAGTGGTAACACTGGGCATCCTGCAGGCAGGTTCCTCTCCAGCACAGCTGCCCGGGACATGATGAAGACAGTTAGCAAGCACGAACTGGATCTCCAGTGTGTAATGCGGTATTATTGTCCCAGCTTCAACCTTAGGCACAGCAACTGTAGCATGTCTGACACATCTAAGGGTTAACTGATGCTGTAGCTAAGGACAGTGTTCCTCTTCTCCAGACTGGTGGGATTTATTTGGAAAAATGGCAGTCTTGGTTGTGAATCCCTGTGTAAGAACGTTTCTCACTTACATGCTTCGTTTATTTAATGCCGTGATAAAAGAGACTTAATAGCTATGAATTTGAAGTTCGTTATATAGTGCCATATTTACTAACTTGTACCTTACCTTCCTCCATACCCCTGATTACAGGCAGTAATATTAGGTAATTACTTTCACTAGCCTTAAATATGCTTAGAGTTTTACAAAATGTACTAATTTTCATCAGGGCTGTTTAAACACATTTCTTGAAAAGTAGAATGTCTTTTTAGTGTAAATGATGGTAAATTCTGAATGAGTTGTCAGTACTGTTAAGATTTGTGGAGTTCTCTGGTAGGTATTCAAGAAGGTAGCTTCAATGCCAGGTAATACTGTTTTTCTGAAACGTTATGAAAGGGGGTTTTCATACTTCTGTTTGTACTTGGCACTGTTCAGTTTTGATTTGCAAATTGTGGATATCTTTTTTGCATTGGTTTTAATTTTGAATGGCTGTATTAAAACTGTTGAAGTTATTTGGAATGATTGTCCTTTTGCTATTGAATGAAAATAAAGGCTTGCAGTTGGTGTGTCTGTCTATGCTCTCCTCCCCCCCCCACCCCAAAAAAAAAAAAAAAAAAAAAAGAAAAAGAAAATCCAGGAGTTTTTTTACTTTGGACAAGGAGATAGAAATCTGGCTATGTCTGTGGTTATGTCTTCAGGTTTTCTGGGCGGTAGCCCTAGTCAGAGTGTGTTAGATGTATTTTGTACCTATTCATATTTCCAGGTGGAATTTCCTAGATGGATGTACAGGAGTCTAAAGCATAATGAGATCTAAATAGATAACAAGATGCTCTCAGCACCCCATTGAACCTGGTCTGCTATGAGAAGTGAGAATTTCCTTCAGATAACATGTTAAAATGGGGTTTATAGGAGAGTATTTAGCTAGGAAAGTTGTAATCGGATGCTAATTTGTTCCACATCTGTTGTCTTTTAACATCTCCTAGAGGTGCTTGTGGTATTGGAGTTCTCCCCATGAGTGGCTCTTCTAGTATTGTGTAAGCAGACAGCATCAGGTAATGAACACAAAAAAGGCTACTTTAGATCTAGTTACACAAAGTCTCTCCTTGTGAATGTAAGTATGTTGACATTATCAGCAGACCTGTGTCCATTTTGTACTGCAGAAATGTGCAAGTTCAAAGAGGCAGAAAAGTGTGATAAGAAAACCTGGCATGAACAACCAGATTTCACTGATGCATGAACACAAGCACACACCAGCTCACAGATACACAAATAATCCAAGGCAAAAATAAAATAGCTTCTTGGCAGATTTTATTCACACTTAAGTAGCTAATTGCCCAACCTGGCACTGGCAGCATTACAGAGATAATATTTTTTAAAGGGTGAACAATTTCTCAGCAATGTCTCTGATATCTTTCATATGAATATGCTTTTCTTTAGCATCAGGCATAGAAGTTTAGCCATTTTTTAACATCAACATGTATTTCTGTTCAGTACAAGGAAAAATATGTACATTGAAAGCTTCTTTATGTGCTTGGAGTAAGTAACAGAAGAGGGAATTTTTATGTTAAGCCAAATAATTTCATATGCCTATTCTTATTTTTGTAGGAAAAAATTCCATTTTCAAAACTTCTATGTAGTAGATGAGAAAAGAGGTCTGGGAACTTTCCAACATGACTATTCTGTAGTGTGGAGATTTAAATAGAAAATGTAAGGTGTTTCCTTTTCATCGTTACTGTTGGAATGCAGTAGCATGACCAGCTGGTGATGGGTTAAGGGATCAGCTTATAGAAATTTATCGTTCAGGGGGCTGAATGGCTCCAGGGATTAGTAACTGGATACAAATCCTGTCACCTCCAGACTGCCTGTTCAGATGCAGCTCATCTTGATACTGACCACAAGGTGTTACTGTCTGATGATTTTCTGATAGCTTCTCTTTTAAAGTTTGCTTTTTCTTACTCCAATAAGTCACCATCAGAAATCGTACTGATGTTTGTTGTCACATTGGGAAAAAAAAAAAAATCACAACTGAAAGGGCATGGAAAATAAATTTAAATTATAGCAACTAAAATTAAAACTGGGGGGAAACAGAGGGATATTAAGAATTACAGACCAGTGAACTGTAAGTGCTGGATAGATTGAAGTTATATTTTAGAATACAACTCTAAACCACAGTCATAATGCCAAGGCAACGCAGTGTTGCAAAGGAAAAATATTTCCAAATATTTATACATGCATGCAGGCTACTTCTTGTAAAGCAGTGAGCAAATATAGCTAGTCTGGATAGCCATGCATCCTACAAAAAATTCCTTTATAACAGGAGAATAAATACCTAGCTAATTGTGGCTTTAGAGTTTTGTTATGGATTAGAGGTTGATAAAAGAGAAACTTTTTAGATAGATTAAGTGTGTCGTATCACAAAGCATGCCATAGGCATACTACAGCTGATGCACTACTGTTTAAAAAAAAAAAAAAAAAGGAAAAAATCTCTGACATTGTTATTTAGTTACCAGCACTATTATGAGATTGTTCTACTGAAACTATTGATTGTTCCGCTGAAGCAGTTTGTCCATTTCATAATGCCTTACCCTGCACTGATCAGGCTGCATCTTTGATATTTTATTTTTAAGAGTACAAAATGAGTCCTACAAATTATGCGGTTGACAGATACGTTATCTAGTCAAAAGAAGGGAATTTGTTTTTCTTCTAAAAGCAATTTTCTCTTCTGCTGTTGGACTCTCCAAAGAATGTGATCAATATGTCAATGTGCTTCACAAGAAGTTCTCTTGTTAAAGTTGTGCAGAAGACGAGCGCTTGTTGAAACTCTTTTGGTAGACAAATTGCTGTCATTTATATTTAAAGGGGTTGCTCATATATTTAAGGCCCTCGTTACATGAGGTTCTGTGGGTTCTCCAGTTCTCTTGAATACTTTTTAGGACTCTATGGGAGGTGCTTGGCTTATAACAGAATGGAGACCTTTGTTGAATCATTATTTTTTCTGGCTCTGCAACTGCAGTTTAGGTCACACTTAAAAAGCTCTAATAAAGAAGGGCTTGCGTAAGTAAATTCTTAGAAATGTAGGGTAATGTTTGTGCTCAGCAATGTTTTTAAGGTTCCACCTGTCATGTGAAGCGCAGGTTATCTGCAGCACAGCCCGTCTTCAGGAGGAACTAAATTGCACCGTACCACATTAGAGGTGTTCAACTCTTGCTAGGTCAGTAGTCTCAAAAATATTATTTCAAAAATTCCATTTATGATAAATTTAAAAACTTTTCAATAAAATAAGAGTGGCTTTTTGGAGGATCCTGGGAGCTGGTATTTCTTGGAAACGGTACTGTCTGAACAAAAAAGACAGTTGCTTTTTATTTTTAGGTGGAATTTTTAAATGAAACTAAATGAAGTTTAATGGCTTATAACATTGCATGAATTTGTCAAAACCGTTCAGCTGGATTGCTACACAATGAATACTGAAAATGTTCTGGTTTTTAGGCTTATAATAGCCTACAGCCATTCAAAAGTCAAAATGTTATTTGATGATTTCAGAATGATAATGAAATTATTATTAATAGCCCATATATTAATCTTAATGATATATGTAAATATGGGCAAATGTAAAGCTCTGTTGCCACCAAAAAAGATTATTCTACTGCTGAAAGTAAACCTGGGGTTAAATTTCAGTGATCACACAATCTGCTTCAAATGCATCAATAAAAAAAATTCTGATTAAGATTAAAAATGTATACAGGCTTTGTAGATTTGGAGTGTTTGTTAGTACCAAAAAATGTTGAAAAGGAAGGTATGATTATATCTGCTTTTAAATTAGCAGAAAATAGTAACAGACTGCTCTGATTAAATAAAAATATGTAAAAGGCTTTGCTTCATTGTTATCTTGATTTGATATATTATCATATCTTATAAATGTATGGGGGGGGGGGTGGGCGTTAGGCGGAGAGGGTAGTAGCATATATCATTCTCCACTGTGGATTCATTTGGGTAATAATTTGATTTGACTGGCTTGATTTTTGTTTTCGTGCTTTCTGCTCTTTAAGTTAAAATGGTCCTTCTCTTGTAAAATGCATGTAATTATTTTTTTTTCCTATTTGATGGTCTTAATCAAGTTGTAATATGGTTTTCATGGTTACTTTCTTTAATGCCAGGGTATTTTTTTTAGGAAGGCAGCAGGTTTATGTCTAGGGAGCGTGGAAATTCCTTGTCTGTAGTTATATGTAGTAAACAGCATGATACATTATTTTTATTTTAATATCTATCTGTGAAAAGCTAAATTTTGCTAGTAGGATATGTTCTGTATCTTGCAATGTGAAAAAGAGAGAGTGAACTTTATTATATAGGAGAATTTCATGGCATTTTACCTGTTGAGGGCCCTGTAGAGCCAGAAGTATAGTACAGTGACTTGACTAAGTGACAGGCAGTAGCAGCCGTGGTGTCACTGTGTATTATCACCTCATGCTAGCTGGAAGCACTCCCTGAAGCCGATCTAGGTTGTATAGTCCTAGATGAGGTCTTCATGGGTGCTGACCATAAAAAGTTCATCAAAGTAATGAGGCGAGGCGAGAGCTTGGCGCTCATGGGCAGAGCTCAGCACCAAGGAGTGTGAACCGGCTCCAGCTGTGACAATAAAACAGCAGGTGGCTGCTGTCATTAGGGGTGGCAGATGAGGCAGGGGACTAACATTCAGCCCACAAAACTCTCATTTGTTAGCCATCGCCACTGTACCATGCAAAATAGCTTCCATCTCAGTCAATTTTACTTTGCAAAATATTACACAGTCGCCATAAGAAAATTAGAGCCTTGGGTTTACAGGTTCCTTGGATCTTATTATCAGAAAACTCTGTGCTCTCAGGTTATGTGGAAAATTGGACTTTTTTTCCCCTGAACAGTTTGAGGATCTTTACAGTAATTTTCTAATAGGATATTTCCACACAGGCATGTGTTTATTGGTTAATATTTTGGACTATTTTGTTTGTAACTCTTTATAAAAAACAATTCTATCCATCCACTCGGCTATGAGTTGCACATAACATTGCCTACTATTCAGTACTGTAAAAGTTGCACATTGACCAGACTATTTCTGTCTCCATCTCTGTCCAGGTACAGACATTTCACGTCATAAATAATGGTTTTGGGGGTTCTGCAAATTTGAGACATTGTAAAGAAACATAACGGCCCTTTGATTTTTTTTTTTGTTTGTTTGTTTGTTTGCTTATTTCTGTTTATAACAAATGAGAAAGCATTTTGTACGTATGTAATCTTTGCAGAGCATAATTTAAACTCCCTAGAAGTTGAGGCTTTTCTTGGCTGTAAACCATTCTGGGGCAGCTCATCCCTTCTGGTGCATAGGATGCAGCGAGCCCTGTGGGTCTTACGGGTCAAACCATGGGGAGCTGCGTCTCGCTCTGCCCAAAGTGAGAGCCATTTTGCTTCCATCGCATTACAAAGCGAAGCAGAGAATTGCATGTCAGTGGTTATAAGCTCTGTTCCATAGCTGTGAGTGACCTCCGGGAAATACAGTGTTTTCAGGTGGTCATTTGGACACATGTTTTTGTGTACACAGGCCTCAGTTGTGAACATATATTTTAAATTTCAGTGCTCCAACAAGAGTACATTCATGAAAATCAAAATGTGATGCAGTACTGAATAAAATAGAGTACTGCTATATCTCTTGGTACCTGCCTTACCTTGGCTGTCAGGTTCCCCTCCTGCCCAAGGTGGACCTGTGGCATCTCATCATTTCATGCTAGCCCTTGAGATAAGGCTTTATGGGGCTGTGGTTGCAATGACAGCAAGGATCAGAAAAGGAAAAAACCTTTAATTGAAGCTTCATTTCAGAAAGACGTTGAGACTGGAAATAATTTTGCTTTTAAAGAGATGTGTTTTATGTCTCTTTATAGGACCAGGTTGTCACTTTGTATATAAAAACTGAAGTTGTGTAATTTATCCTGTTAGTAATGTACCTCAGAAACTTGATTAGCAAGCTCAGGAAAAGCTGAATTCCTTTTATTTCGTCTTTTCAGGTAATTTATCAATTCTTCTTTCTTTTTTAGATAACATTCCATAAGCTTTTGTTTGCAACAAAACTGATGTCTCTTTCACTTGTTTGTTCATAGTATACTCAATGTATGTATGTAAGTATATATAGGGATAAGAGATCAAAGATATTTTTTTTTTCTAAATTCCATTGGGCACCTATGTAGTTTCCATCTCTCTCATGCTTGATTTGTGGCCAGAAATGGTCAGAGTTAATCTCAACTGCTGGCTGTGATTGGAATATTCTTTGCCAGAGAACATCTTCTGCTGTGTCACAGATATCATCTTTATGACTGTACTGATTTGTCTGATCTATATTCCTTTGGCTTTCCTAGAATGATAACAGTCTTCATACCTAGTGCACACAACGTCCATACTGGACTGCAAGAATGGCCTTTTTTGGGTGTAAAATATCCTTCTAAATTCCGTGGGTTTTTTTAATTGTCTCTATTGCTTCAATAACAATTATATCTCAGGTGAGTACTCTATTAATCCCTGCAGTCCTGACCTTGGGCTCCTGTGTCTGAAGTGAGTCCTGCTGGACATCACAGGGAAACCTAGGAAATACCAGACTTTTTGCTTGGCAGCTTTATGACCAGTAATTCTGCTGTTAAGTCTGTGGCTGAAGTGATGAGAGGTGTTACTGTTTGCTCCTGGGACAAGTGGAGTAATGCCACTGTTACCACCTGGAATTCTCATTTGGATAGACTCCGTGCTGCTCTTAATATCATCTGCACACTCTACGTTCAGTGCCGTATTTGAGAGAGTTCTGTAGATCTGTAGTACTTGTAGAGTGCATAAGAGTCTGTCTGATGTGCATATCATGGTTTTCTCTGGCTGTTACTTTCTTCAGCCAGCCTCCTCCTCCTTCAGTGTTAGGACGAGGAAGATGTTGCAACTCTCAACTTTTGGGGAGAGTTGGGGATGGCTGTGATGGGAATATCTGGAGAGACCGAGATGCCAGCTGAGATAGAGAACTCTGAGCTTTTATTTATGCTCAAGTACTAATGAAGAAGTCTTTTCACAATGAAAAATCAAACATTAATCAAACATACTGCCAAGTATTAGGCCTACAATATGGTTGGTCTGATGCCACAGTGTTTGGTGGTAGCAATGGCCAGGCTTGAGAACCCTTGGCAAGGAAAGCCATAACTAAGGTGGGTGTCCTCTTTTTTTTGCTTTTTTTTTTTCCCCGCTGTGCTGCAAACATGCTTATGTGTATATGAGCACCGGATTCATTTTTCTGCACTGAAACCAATCTGATCCAAAGGATTACCTTCTTTTTTCTGTGGCTGGAAGCAGTCTGTTCTGATTTGACCAGACTGTTGTTAAAGGCTCATCCATGTGGATGGTACTTCTGATGGTTACAAATTAGATCCTGCTGTCATAGTTTTACTATTTTTATGCAGTTACAGCTACTTTGGCAAACAGATATTCTAAAGTATTTTGCTTTCTACCTTAAGTCAAACAGTCTTGTGCAATGTCAGGATGTAAGGCAAAAAGGATATGTTTTACAGCTGAATTTAAGTTTCAGGAATAAACAAATCAACCAGCACTTGCTTTTCTATGTCAAGCAAAGACCTAGGGCAAGATTCTCACTACTGTAACAGATCAAGCAGACTGCAGAGTCTTTGCTCCAGCCACCATCTATCACCAGCAGCATTTTCAAATTGTGGGTAAATTGTCAATAAAAATTGTGTATGCTTTCTGATTGTGTATGACTTCTGAGCAGTTCAGTCATCAGATAGTGACCAATTTATTCATCTCATTCCTTTCTTTGTACCTCACAACTTTGCAAAAGACCACAGGCACTGTAGCTGCTGAACCGACTGAGTTATATATGGTGGCACTGCTACTGCAGGCCCTATCTGTTTTCTAGCCCACAATCATCTATGTTTAGATTTGTTTCAATTTCCTTTAAAGTCAGGCAAGAGTAGATTCTTTTGATGAAGAGGATTTCACTCTCAAGATAGCTCTTCCTTTACAAGCTCTGTATAAACCTGGTAACTCAGTCTGCAGCGCAATTTCTGAGCAGTTAGGAAAAGCTACAACGTCAAAAGTGACTTTTTGTTCAGAAAGAAAAAACGACTAAAATTCTGTATATTTGTTTGGCTCTATCCATTCTACTTTTAAGTAGAAACTCATTGAAACATCTGTGTTTTGAGGTAGTCTTACAGGCTGTTTCTTGCACTTTCAACATGCATAGACTTTGCTCCTTAGAATCATTAGGAAGCTCTGTGCAGACTGTCTGCAGAAAGTCAAATATTTCACATCTCTAAGTGTCCTGAGAGGAGTTTTGGTTCACCTGACTTTCCCAAAAGGTTGAATCTACTTTGAAGAACTTCCCACTTCAAATATTAGTCTGCTCATCCTGCTCCAGATGCAACATGATGATATATGGAACTAATGCCCACTGGGTCAAATTCTGTATCTGAAGCCCTGAGCATACTAGGAAATGGACTGGATCAAGAGTTGGGAGACAGGCCAATGTCTGAAGAAAGGAAGGGAGTGGGAAAGGGAGGGACCAGAATTATGGGAAAGTTGGATGTACTTGTGAGAAAAGAGGGGACAAGCAATTTTCGGTGGCAAGGTTGGTAGGTGCTCTTTTGTATCACGATGCTTACAGCTGTAAACCTTCATTTATGTTTAAAACATTCCTGCAGCCTTATTTGGCACAACAAGCATGTTCTCTGGTGGGGTCCCGTTTCTGGATGTTGACAGTAATCTCTTAGATGCAAGGCACTCCCAACACTGAGCCTAAGGTTGTGTTTCAGAACTTAGGCAAAGAGGTTCTGTGTTGTGATAGACTGAGAGGTTGATAGCAGCGCAACAGAAACCACAATGTGATTCTGTCTTTCTTTTTTTTTTTCCCTTTCTGTTTTTTTGTTAATGTACTTTGTGCAGCTGTTAGATTACTAAACACCTGTTAGAGGTGACAGTTACAGATGTTTGATAACCAATGAAAATTAATAGAACATGTGATTCTTTTAGCTTAGAAGTGATTTGGTAAGGTGTGTTTAGAAATGTAATTACATACTGCTGCTGTCTACCATTATCACTTAACATTCATTAACTCCTCTGAATAATGAAACAAACATTTCTTGTAGCGGTACTAATTTTCTCTTATATTTGTAAGGTGATTTCCTGACAGAGTGAACACCTTCTGACTTTAAAGTTTTTGCCACTGTTCAGTTATTTTTAGTCTGCTCATTAAGCAAACAAAATTAGTAGAGAGCTGTTTGTTTACTTACAGTTATCAGTTTAGCAATATACTGTATAATAAACAATCTACTATTTATTTCAATTTTTTACTAGCCAATATTTTGAGACTGACAGAATTGTAGATATTTAGATGGACAGGAAAACTCAGGCTTAAACCAAAAATAAAGTATTTCATTACATTTTTTCTTTTTTTGAGAAAAATACCCAGCAGCATATTGTTGAAGTGGATTTGTTATTTTTAGTAATGGTGCATGAACAACTTCAGTTTCATTTCTAAGCGTAGGTGTTTGGGGAGAATTAAAAGGTACTAATTTCCTAAAATTGACTGCATTTTGTTTGGGTTTTTTTGGTCTATCCTGTTTCACTGCTGGTTAATTTTTAATCTATTCATAAATGATATTTTGCTGTCAACTTTAGAGCCTTCCTGATTCCTGATGTGTGTAGGGTGGGGGCAGTGGGGGGATGCCACCACTTGAAACTCTGCATTGTTCGCTGAAGGTGTTGTAGGGTTCCGTTAGGAAAGATCCACTTCTTGTTTTCAGAGAAATCCTCTACTAAATCGCTTTAAGCTGAGTAGTATTTCCCTTGGTTTGCATGCTGCTATGGCTTGAAACAGCAGACACGACCTTCTGGTGCTGTTTTGTTATGGTATTGTGAAATGGGTAGTGCTTTGGGCCCTGTTCTGTCAGTTCTTAATGTGTGCACATCTGAAAGTGTATCAGCAGTGTTTCATATCATCCAACCTGTATTTCTTATGTATAGTATCATGATGCATCGTTAAGGGAAATATTGATCCATGCAGTAGTGTTTAATTGTGCAATCCAGCCTATGTGCTTTGAGCCACACGGTGAGGTTCTTTTGAAGTAACTAAGCCCCATTTTCAGCAGAGTTATGTACTAAACGGTGCAATGGCTTTCTCCCTCTTTAAGGAGGCGAAGTCTGTGATCTCTGGAAACTGTTGTCAGTGCACGTGAACTGAACCATATTCACTGTATGCCATGTGAGAGGCTTTTTATTGTATCTCCAAATCTAAAAGTTCACAGTTACACTCTTAAGTCTCCTCTCACCTTTATGTTAATAACATTTACCACTGTGTGGACTTGGCTTATTCATGCATCTGCTATTGAAGCATACTTTTTATAGGTAAAAAAAGACCCCACCACAAAACCCTCAAACCAATAAAATTCAGAATGGACCTGTAGTTAACTTACAGGAAACCTTTCTCATTTCAGTTACACAATAAGTAACCTCAGGTGAGACACACAGTAACAAATAAGTAAGTTCCCTTATGGGGGAGGAAAGAATGTAAATACTGCCAGTGCATTCTTTTTTGTCACAATCCTTGCAATGACATACTAAATTTCTCTCCTGGATGGTTTACATTATAACATACATCTCTTAAAAGAGGGGTGGTGAGAGGACTCAGCAACTTTGGATGGCAAGATTTCTCCAAGCCAGCTTGAGTGGAACGGTAGAGGATGCTTTAGGTTTTATTTAGTTCCCTCTTCCTTTGTAACCAGGTCTCTTCTTCCAGAATATGTAAGAGGAGATAATTGTACCTATTGCTACTACTTTATGACCATGTGGCTAATAATTCTTTCACATCTTGAGGGACACAGATTGGAGGCAGAAAGCAACAAGAATATGTTGAGGGATGTCTCTCTCTTCTGGTTGATAGATGCAGGAATATGCAGGAACAACACAGTGGATTGATTGATAGTGTGCAACTCATCCATAATGATCTGTCTGATATAGCAGTAAATTATTCTTGAGATTGATGCAGGTCATTGAACAGCACATTGACAATCCTGTTGTCTGTCATCCTGCTCAAAGCAAGTCAGGAACAGTAGCTGCTGTGATACTCAAGTCTACCTTGCGTGCAAGGTGTGTAGAGGTGTTCCACTAATAGAAGTTGTCTTCTCCCTTTTTTTTTTTTTTTCCTGTTGGGCACCTCAGCTTCATTGCTAGCTCATTACAAGCAAAAGTACAAATGAGATGAGGTATTTTTAGTAGAGAAGGTTGTAGACTGTCGCACTGGTGATTTCATATTGACAGAAAATTCATTTTTGAAAATGTTGGGTTTTGAACTTCAGCAACAAAACATCTCCGTGGAAAAGTTGAAAAGTTAATAAATAATTAAGAAACATATCTGATTGTTGCATGGAAAATTGTAAAAAAAACAAAACAAACAAAACAAACAAAAAAAAAGAACAAAAAAAAAACCAAACCCACAAACTTAAGGCAGAAAGGTTAATAATTCTTAATAATTCTCAAAAATTTACAACTTACATCAGTCTTTACGTTCCATGAATTACCATGATATTCTTGCCGTGGTCCTCTGGTTCGTGTCTTGTTCACGATGGCAAAATTGTCCTCATTTACCTCTTTCAGTTTCTCTTTTCAAGAGAAAAAGTTTGCATTTTTCAGTCTGCCAAGTGTCTCACACTTGAAGATGAGGAGGAAGGAGACACATATGCCAAATCTATGCATTGTACTTTCCAGTTTAATTACGAGTGTTAGTGAGGGTGGAGCATAGAATAGCCATATCCTTCTTTAAGACGTGGGGTCAGCAGGGAGTATAAGGTGGTGCATCACACTACTCTCAGCATCGCAGACTGGGTGATTACGCGTGACTTGTTAACCTTCTGAAATGTTATTGATTTTTTTTTCTTTTTTTTATTGTTTTAAACTTAAGAAGAATAACCATAACCATTAGCTGGAACTATTAAGACCTGCTTCATTTGGCTGCTAAATGAGTCAGCAGAAAACCTCAGCTTTCTTATGCAGGGTTCTAGGACTTGACGTCCTGTCACAGAGGGCATGAAGTTTTTCAGATTTCAGATTTGGCTGTTTTCCATACTAGACTTCACCCTGCCAGATATTTACTTGAACCTGACATCTTGTCACAAAGGGCATGAAGCCTTTCAGACTACTGGATATCTTCCACACCAGACTCTGCTCTGCCAGATACTTTCTTTTAAATTGAGTCCCTTGCGCACAGTCATGCAAGAGAGTTATCAGTGCTCCAGTCTGGACCCTTCAGAATCAGCAAACATCCACAAATGATGGACTTGAAGGAATTCCTAGGAATTTAGACTTTTGATGCATGGAAAAAAAAATTACTTGTTCATAGAAACCCATTGCTTTCTGGGCAGTTCTGTGTTTTCCTCTACACTCTTGTTCCTGAAGCTGACCTGCTGAATACAAAATCCTGACAGAGAGATGAGATTTGGATAGCAACTTTTTATGTAATTTAGAGACCTTAAAACCTTAAAGTTTTTTAAGTTTGTGTAGATTATGTACTATTTGACTAATGGCCGATTTGAATATATGAAGTCCTACTTTTATGTGTAGAATATGTACAAATCTGAAGTACGTGCAAAAACCTTGTACTTACATATACAAGTTTTATTTAGCATTCCGAAGTACATGTGCATCATGATGTTCCTTGAGAAACTGCGCTATTTCTTTCTCTTTCTAAGTGATACCCCTGTTGGCATGACTCCATGTGAACCACTCATTCAACCACTAACAATTTGGGTTTGCAATGTATTTCGAGACATGGTAAAGAGAAAAAGCACTTCATTCACATAATAACAACCATTGAGTCCATGTTGTTATTTACTTGCCTGAACATACTGTCCCCCTTCTTGGCATGATCCATGCAGCTTGCCTTGATTTTCTGGTTTCTTGCCTCAGGTGAAGATACAAGGACAGAAATTCAAGCACAGGTCATGGCAGACAAAATCTGATTACAATAGGACAATATATTTTTCCCTCATATTCTGTGATGGTGTATAGAAGTTTTAAGGGATCATTTTTCTTATTCCTTGAAGCTTCAGATCTCCCACATGATTTATCCAAAATTGTAAACCATTGTATCCTTTATGGTGCCTGAAACCTATGATAAAACCAAGTACTAAATACTAATATTTTAGAAATAGTAGCATTCTCTTTTGGTTTTTTTGGGGGTTTTTTTGGTTTTATTTTATTTATGGGTGGCGGGGGGTGGTGGTGTTTTTTGGTTTTTTGGGGTGGTTTTTTTTTTTTTTTTTTAAAGGCTTTCAAGGAGCTTTTTAAAACATCCTGTGTACTTGGGTCTTGCACATATCATGCAGTAGCTTACCTGTCTTCTCAGAATTAAATTAATGTATAAAGAGGCTCTGGAAAGTTTAAAGGAGATGTAAAGGATATTGAGAATATGAATAAAGGGTAGATATTCATTGTTATTCTCCTGGACTTTTCTGCCGTCATTGAACATTGTTGTCTGTAAGATAAATTCTCCAAGAGCAGTTGCAGAGAGCAATGTATCCTCTGAAAAGTGATTTAAAATTGCTCTTCAACTGCTGGATACCTTGTTTGTAGAGTCCCACAAAAATAAATTCTCGTGCTGGTCCTCCTCAGCAGTTATGTGCAGTTACAAGATCACTGGTCTGTTGACATGGCTTCAAGTGACTTTCTGGTAGAGGTAAGATGTAGCTCTTTCCTTGGAACTAGGCCAAGGCTGAGCACTTGGTAAACACTCAGGAAATAAGTTTTCATGACTATGGTCCAGAATGCTTGGATTGGTGTGTGTTTGTTTTTTTAGCTTGGCTTTTCACTAACTCAGCAATGTACATATTAAAAAGAAAAGAGCTATTACAGATTGAAAACATAATAATACCTAGAAGCTTTTGCCCTCTCAAAAGATACTTCACAGAGCACAATTCTCTCCCTGCGGAAAAAATGAGAGAACAGACAATACATGATAGATTATTCATATTCCTTGGGTACTGTGATGATAAACATTGTACATGCTGAAGAACTTGTATTACACTAGAATAAAAAGTGGAAGTAAAGATTGTCCAATATGTTTCTTTATTCCCAGAATTAGAAGTCCCTTTGTTTCTTTTGTACATGAAAATGTGCTTTTATAACTGAAGACAAGTCTGTAGGGGCTCTTAAATCAATTACGGATATTCTCAGAGTGAGTCCAAATACTGTTTGAAGACTGCCATGGAATATGAGTGGACACGTTCCTACAAAGCCACAACTCTTCTAAACTGAAAACATAATATTCTGCAAACTTATTTTGGGAAAGGTGCTCATATATTTATGATTGAAAGTTATTTTTATTTACAATTTATGTGCAAAAAATTGTCCATAGGCAGTGTGGATGCTATTCTAAATCTCTGTGTCATTTTTCAACTTGTCTTTAATTTATCCTGAAGTTTGAACATAGAGTGTATAAGACAAAGGATATTGCTAGTTTGGAGCCAGAGCAGTTGAAGTTAGAGAAGCTGAGGTTGAACCAACAGAACACCACTGCAGGGAAACGAAAACCTACCTACTCACCTTTTTCCACTGCAAGAGGAAGATTCTAGGAGAGGTCTTCCTAACAAATGGAGGGAGCTCCCTGTGGCCATGACTTGGATGTATAGACTAGACATTTCTCGCTTTTGAGACCTGACCCTGAGGAGAGCAGCTGGGCTGTGACTGCTTGTCTTCCTGTGTGTCAGGGATGAGTATGTCCAGATCAGAGTTTGTAAAACTGGTTCCAGGCCTCTAGTCTGGCCTGGTTTGCTTGTATTGGAAACAGTAGAGTATGGCAATTCCAGATTTTTCCTACTGCCTTTTGATGTGTTTCTGGCATTTGAATATTTCTGTTTCCTCTAGAATTAAAAAAATAAGATATGAGAAATTCAGTGAAGCCCGAATTGATGTTTACTCCAGCTGATCGAAAGATTCCCTTTGATTTGGAGATTTATTAGAGCAATGTATCTTGAAAGCATTCGCTCCTTATTGGTGCCAGCCAGACTTCCCTTAAGATTCATTTGAAAAGACTAAGGCTAAGTCATGTCTATCTGTTCAATTCTGGCACTATTTTAGGAATAACTGATTTACCTCAGCAGAGGTAAATAGCATAGATAAAACCATTATTTTTTGTCTACTCAAACAGTAATTGCTTAGAAACCCAGAGTTACTGAATGTACTGAAAACACTTTTTGTGTTTGTTTTGTAAAGCCAGCAAACACCTCTACCATCTCTGTCTTAAAATCACCTGCAGTATTTAGTAAACATAAACAAATAGTTCCCACACTTGTCTTTTTTTTGCTGCTTTTTTTTTTTTTTTTTTTTAGGTTGTACTCAAACTCAGCATCCAAACCAAGATGTTTAGAATTTGCCTCAATTCTAAGGAAAAAAATCTTTTGTTTCGATAGGGGCTGTTTCTGTTGGTAACTATTTTTTTTTTTATCCCGTTCTCAATTTCTTATGAAAATAACAACTTTGCTTTTATTTTTAATAAAGGCCTGGTTCTGTAAGATGGGGAACTGTTCCTGAGCTGTGCTGAGCACCCCAGGCTTGCACAGAGGCATTCTGCACTCCTTAAGTCTTCGAGCCTTACATTAAAAGCTTAAAATGTTAGTAGGTGCTGAGGCACTTACTGAGTCAGTCTTCATTTTATTTGTGCTGTGTAACAGCAGCAAAATGGTTACTCAGAACCTAGCTACAGCAGAGAGGCGGCAGCTAATGTGAGATAATTGCTTCACGTTATTAACAAGGCCTTTGTCTTTGATTTTGCAGAGAGGTATGTCTGTCTGTACCCCCTGCAGTTGTGCCGTATAAGAAATGTTCAGCTTTTGTTTGGAAGCTTCAAGTATACAGGCTTAAAAGAAAAAGAAAAAAACCAAACACCTCCCCTAGAAATATTGTGTAGCTGGTTGGGATCTTTCTATTCCCCGTTAATAGCAAAGTAAGCCTTTACAACTTTGACTGCATATTGCCCTTTTACAGTAGTGTCTTTGGGTTTATTTTTCTATCGGAGAAGAGGGAGAATAGAGGTTTGTAACAGGAAATACAGGTATTACTAAGTTAAAATCTGTTTGGTACCTATCACGGCGGTGTGGAAATGGTTAGTATTTCTGCCGAAAAGCAAGGGCAGTATGTTTTGAATTCCTTGTGCTGTTATTAGAACACATTTTTTATTTTTTTTGCAATTATTTTGCCGATGTACAGTAATTCTGATGACACTTGCATAGTAATGACGGTAATGGTGTGATAGATTATTCACAGTTGTAATGATTATGGTGCCATATTTATAAATTGTGTAGAGAAAAGTATTTAAGATATTTTTTTAATGTCTTTTTGTAAAAACTAAGGAAAGAAATAGCTATCATTTAAGTAAGATAGAATTATCTTCTTACACCTTAAGGGATGCACAAGAGAGATTCTCTGCCATAATGTGAAAGGGCCCAATGTAGATCAGACATGGAGAAGCTACATCAACATATTTGTAAAGGAAAAGTACTGTCTCTTGGCTTTTGTGGTCTTATACCCCATAGTGCTAGTGTTTTACAGTCCTTCCATTGTCCATTACTGCAAACACGTCCAGATGAATTCAGCATTTAATGTTAAAAATCTTATAACATGCCAGTTTGATTTGTAGCCCTTCATATCATGGAATGCTAATTAAAATCATATTTTTGCATATGTCATGCCTTTCATGTACATATGCAAATAGAGTCTACTGCCTTTCAGCTATTAGTAATTAACTTTATGAAGGACAGCTGTAATACATAATTAACAAAAATGTTTGCAAGCCCTTTTCACACTGAAAGTTGCAGCAGTAAAATTTTTGCTTATCGAGAGAACCATTTTAGTTTGAAGCCTCAGTCTGATATCTAAATTGTTTGAAGCAGTCATGTGACATAATTAAATTGATGTTATGGTCTTATCAGCAGAAGAATGGTACTTGATAGGCTCCTATCTGTTTCATTATGTATGTCACCAAAATTAAAGTTATCTGTGTTTTGTTTGGTAGAAAGATAATACCAGGTAGCATGTATTGTTGTTGCTGCTGTTGATGCTTTGAACAGTGTCTTGCCAGTTTGAACAATATTCCTGGTCAAAGTGTATTCATGAACATGTGCTTCACCTTTTCCATCCTTTCTTTCACAAGGCTGTAAAATAACTAAGGCTATTAATTTGTTTCCAGATATAACTCTTTAAATAATTAATACAATGAAATTTGACCAGACATCAGCAGTGGTGAAAGCGTTTGATCATGCTGTATTTTTGTGTTACTCGAAAAACAACGGAACTACTTGTATGTAGAAGGGCTGTAGGATGGGCCTATTAGGCTTAAACAAATTTAAAGGTCTAACTAAAACTGTATGAATTTATAACATGAGAAAATGTTATTTAGGTAAAATAGAACATCTTATACAATATACAGTTAATATAGTTTAATTGAAAAGGGAAGCAGAAGCAGGTTTTCTGTTCTTTGACCAGCGACGTATGGTTGTGATTACTTATTTGTAAGAAAAAAGCCAAGCAACGAATCTGAAGACAACCTGTCATTACAGAATAGACTCCCAGATTAAAATTGTAGTCTAGCAGGGTTCTTAAAAGTCCACCTTTAAGAAAATATGCTCAAGTGCATGTTCAAAACAGATAAATACTGTATTTATTTTTTTTTTAAAAAAGAAAGGTATTACTAAAAAAAATAATCTTCCTGGGTTTTCTGTTTGTTTGGTAGGGTGGCGTTTGTGATGAAGAAGCATTTGAATACTCATTTACTGGGCAAGCACGGAGTTGGCACACCCAAGGAAAGGTAAACTACTTTAAATTCTTTCTCATTTTACATTAGAGAATATGTGGAGCCCTTATCTGGAATATTTACCTTACCTAAAATGAAGTCACCTGGACCTTTAGCTCAACTCCAACTACAGAGGGAATTAACATGCTTAAGTGGTCTGCCAGTATGGTGCTCGTGACATGTCTGTGGGTGTCAATAGAAAAATTGCTGTAGAGAACAATTCTATGTAAGAGGTGTAGGATTTGCACCTTCTTGGGGTTTTTTTTGGCCAGTGGTATTATTTTCTCAAAATTTCCATAGTTGTAACTGTCCCTTCAAGAACAAAATGAAATCTTTTATTTTGATTTTTTTCCTTGCTGGCCTTGATCCTTATAGGTTTATAAAATTACTTTCTGAGATTTATTTTGATCACTGAGGTCAAAGCCACAGAGGAATCAAAAATAAAGTTTCCTCAGTCTTCTTGGGCAGGAACAGAGATCTTTTGGTTTGACTATTTATAAATGAATTGATTTTTTTTTTTTTTAATCTGTGTACGGTTACTTATTTTCAAACTTTTTTTGCGTACAGGTTGGTTTTTCTGTGGTTTAAAATGTAACTGTGTTTTACAAACTGAATGGCATTGTGTTTGCAGATAAACAGATTTTGCCTCAGATTTATTAGGCATGTTGTGGCATAGCTATTGCTATTTCATTGAATTTTTGCAGCAATTAAAAACTCAATGTGATGACATATTCTCTTTCAGTCTGGGTAGACGGAGGTATCCTACCTGCAGGGTTCATTGCTGGTTATTTGATAGTGTTTCAAGTATTACTGCCTTGTAACTTATTCTTCCGGTGTAGGCTTTCATAAATAAAGAGTATTTTCTGGTTCTGATATGAAAGAAGGGGGAAATAAATGATAGCTAGGAATTGTAGGAGAACACTGCAAAACCCTTTCTGGGTCATGTTCATTTCTTGTTAAAGAACATTGGAAATGGTAGTAGATAAAACCTTTTCCTCACAAGTTCATCACACTCAAATCACTGAGTGACCCAAGAGTAGAGTTTTAAATTAACATACCTTATGTTTGACTAAGCACCTATTTAAGTGGTGCTTATATTTTTAATGAGATTTCCTCTATAGAGTGCTTAACCAGAATTTCCCTAACACATGGTTATTTAAAGAGTTTTGAGATGTTCTGTTTCATCTAAAATATAGGATGGTGCATCGAAACAACAATTACAGTTTCATCAAAAAAGATATCGTATTAAAGTTTATGCTGGTTATCTCTTGTCATAGCGCAACAATTACAAAAAATGTTTTGCTCTGGTGGCTTATTTTGTAACTGGAAGCATTCAATACCAATATGTTCTTTTACAAGGGGGTACTTACTGTATAATCATCATAAATACAACATAGAGATAACTTGCGTTACCCTAGTGAATATGTGCGCAATAAAGGATACATACAATAGATTTCCAAATATAGTATCTGAGCCAGAGAGGGATATTTTTAGGGATCATCAGCTTGAAATGAATTCCTAACCAAGCAGGGTGCTATAATCTAAATTGGTTGTTGCTGGCTTTTGTTTACGTGTTTCTGCTGAAAGCCTTCTGGCTCTTTCCATTTTCCCCATTTCTTCCTGTATTCCTCAAAGGCTTTCTGGCTGGCCCGCCAGCATGGTGTGAGGAGGAGGAGGAGGGAGGTCTCTCCATGGGGTGTCAGGTTCATGGCCCTTGCAGCCCCGGCTGCCCGAGGAGCAGAGAACGCAGCTCAGACCAGCAACCTCCCTGCCGCATCTGCGAGCACAGGCTTCTGGGGCTTCACCCCCAGGCTGGCATAAACAAGCAGTGTTTGGGTGACTTCATACTCTCTTCTTTTGAAACGTCTTCATCCATCTTCTGAACATTTCTTATCTACAATACCTTTTTAGCTGGTGCTTCAGCTTAATGTAGAGCAGCATCAAATAGTAGTGGCAGAGCTACAACAAATTTTCTAGTAGCAGTCCCTTGCTGGTGATGGTGGATGTTTAAGCCACATGATCTAGTGCAGTAAATACCAAACCACTGTTGCTTTCCTTTCCACCTTTCCCTTCCTATAATGAGAGAGTTTGATTGCTTTTAATGGCTTTAGTTACCAAAGAAATCCTTCTTCAGCATGTTAAACAATCACTTTGGGTATAAACATACTATAAATTAAGTTACGTAGTTTTCTTACCTATTTAAAACATTAATGCCTTGATTATAATTTTGCAAGCTTGCTATTTTTTAATTTCTCTAGGACAATATAATCAGTTTATTCTTTATGTTTTGAATTTGATTCTGCCCTCTGATACATTGCATATAATAGCAAATACTAATAGAAGCTAGCTAAATAGGCTGTGACAATTAAATTAATAATGCATTTTATTTGCAAGTGTTTAGTCTTCATGGTTTGACTGATATATGCAAAGATGGTAATTTATTAAAAGTAAATTCATGTAATTGTACTACAGAGTTTGATGGACCAAAAAAAGTTGTCAGCATGACTATCATCAAAAACAGAAAATTGAAATAAGTTCAAAAGGGTGCTTGAAAAAAATAGTTATAACCCATACACCCTGAGAAATTGGTGCCCTTTAAACAAACTTCTCAAAAAGGAATTTTTGGTGACAAACATCAAGATAGTTCTGAGAGGGAGAGAAAAATTACATTTACAATTTAGTAAGCAGTACTGAACTAGTGCACCTTGTTTTCGCTAGCTTTCCATAATCTATAACTAGTGCTTTTTTGAATGTACAAAAGGGAGGTGTTATGGGGGCTGTGGAAATGTTTGCACATGGAGATAGAGAAAAGAAGTATAATTCATATTAAGATTGCTATTAAAACATCTTTTGTTTTGAGGTGGTTTTTTTGGGTTTTCTTTTTTTTTTTTTTCGGGGGGGAACAAAATTGATTTAAGGGGAAAATACTGTGCAGTTGAAAATCACAGAAGCTTAAAAAAATAGCCTTGTAGTAAAATGTCTGCACACTTCAACCAAAAAAAAAAAAAAATCCTACTGCCTACTCCATTATGATCATTACCATTTAATAGCTAACTCAAAAGTGGAATGTTTTAACATAAAAAATCCTCTAAGGTATTTTTTTCCTGTTATTGGAACTGCGATACTGATTTATTGTCAACTTGAATGTGTCTCAAAACTGGCATGTTATCTGCTAAGTCCAAGGCCAGTACATATTTGGTACTTCAGTGTCAGTAATCTTCATGGGACCTATAACTATATCTTATTGGCAGGATAAATCTTTGGCTACACCTTTATTGTGTCTAGGAGACAATGTGGTCGAGGACAAGGTGAATGCATCAGTAGTGTTAATGGTGCCAAGTTCTAATTTCTGTTACATCGTTATATTACTTAGGTGTAAATTCTGGCAAAATACAGAACAAACAGAGATGTTTCACTATTGAGTTTAAGATATAGACCACATAAAAATATGAGCAAGAAAATAAAAATAAAATCACTAAGTCATTCATCAGTGAGACTGAATTTTGCTACTATTAAGCACAACTATGGATTTAGAAATTTTTTCATTTGAAAAATACATTTAACTAGAGATTTTTTTTTGGGGGGGACACACCATTTTTAGTGTACAATATGCCTTTTATAGTAGATGAGACTTTGTTATCTAGAATTTTATCTGATACATCCATTTAAACTATTTTTTATGTAAATATACCAGTGAATGACTGTAACTGAGTACATCATCTTCCTTATGAGTTTTAAATTATGAGTCGCCTCTGAAATTATTTTTTGCATATCATAGAATCATAGAATGGTTAGAGTTGGAATAGACCTTTAAAGATCATTGAGTTCCAACCCCCCTGCCATGGGGAGGGACACCTCCACTAGAGCAGGTTGCTCAAAGCCCCATGCAGCCTGGCCTTAAACACTTCCAGGGATGGGGCATCCACAACTTCCCTGGGCAACCTGTTCCAGTGCCTCACCACCCTCACAGTAAAGAATTTCCTCCTAATATCTAATCTAAATCTCCCCTCTGTTATATATACTATGTTATATGCTCATATAATGGGATTATATGAGTAATCCCATTGAGTCAAATAGGATCATTCCTATCTATAGAGTTACTTGGAGCACCAACACTTCCTGAAAAGGAATCTGTGTTACAAAAGAGTTTCTGTGAAGGTCATAATTAGTATGTTTGGGTTTTGTAAGGTTATTCTACCATTTTTTCATGTGCTTTAAAAATTGGATCAATGTTACAGTGCTTTTATCATCATATGAAGATCATGTGATTTTCAAATAATTGATTGGAAAAGCTGTGTAATGATTTCAACTTGAGAGCAACAGCTATAAGTAAATGCCTATGAGTATGTAGTAGCAGCCTAGATAAATACGAAATGCTTTTTCAAATAACGTTGGAAGATACTGTACTTCTAAAATTCATGTATTTTTTACACAGCTACTTTGAAGTAAAAAGAGGAGTTAAAAGTAAAAAAGGAGCCTGTTGTTCAATGTGCTTTTTGTAAATGTTGTTTTATTTTGTAATAAATTGCAGTGTCCTGATCTTTCCATTTTGGATGTAAAACTACATGTGAATGAGGTCCATCAGTCCAACCCTCTTATATTTAATCGAACCATTAATCCTTCTTTTGAAACATTTTTCTTTCTTTGAGTAGAGGATTTTCTGATAGTAGCTATTTGATATGCCTGTTTTAGATAATATTACCCTGTACCTGCAAAGTAAAAAGTTCCAGTTGATGTTACAAATGATTTTGGTAAAACAAGTGGCAAAAATGACAGTGATATGTCATACGTACATATATGTATGCAATCATCTTGTAATAACTTACCCATATTCTGAAAGAATGAGTGACTGTCTCACAGAAGGGTTTCCAGTTGGAGGTGTTGGTAGTACATACTGATATACAGAGGAGAGGCTACCTGTAACCACTGGAGGCTAACGTGCTGAGTCTTGCCCTCAAGCTTTGTCATCACCTTCTACTGCTTCTTTCAAATAATTTTGAGCTTTTCAACTAAAGCCTAACATTACAAGGTTAACTGGATGGGAATGAAAAACTTAATTGATTGTTTCCTGCATTTGGCT